>NW_015165324.1:151524-165616 GCF_001447785.1 Gekko japonicus
AAAATTTATAATTAAAAAAGAAATAAATAAAATGTAAGAAGAGATGGGAAATAAGAATTAATTTCCAGTCTTCAACAAAGAAATGCATAATTTCTAGGGTTGCCAAGTCGATCTTCGCTGGGAGCGGGGGGCTCCCAGCCGGTGTCTGGTGAGCATGCGCGCAAAGCGCATGCGCACCGCATGCACATCACCCGGAAGTGACGTGATGACGCCAGGCATGCTGGGGCGGGGCCATGGCCATACAAGGGAAAACCATCGAGTTTTCCCTCAGATGGCCATGGCCCCGCCCCCAGCGTGCCCGGCGTGGTCGCGTCACTTCCAGGTGACGAGCACGTTGGGGAGAAGTTCCCCCAGGGGCCCATTCCAGCGTCACCGGGGAACGGGCCTCTGGGGCGGGGGTTTCCCTGCCCCCCCGGGGGGACTTGGGAAGCCTAATAATTTCTACTCCCTTTTCTCTAGGGCTTTCCTAATTTAGTCAGTATTACTCAAAGTCTTCACCTTTAACTTCAATCTGACAGGGAGACTCCTACATTTCAACTTCTACATTCCCCACCAGCGCCCTTTCATAGCTCAGTTCTTGGGCTTTCAGTTCTCTTTCAGATCACTTTTCTCTCTATTTACTTGGCTTGCCTTCCTCCCCTCCCCTGCTCAGGAAAAAAACCTGTCAGACTTAGGAGCTGCTGGAGATGTAGTCCCTAATCTCAGTTTTTCCACAACACTCTCGACAGCCTCCTGTTGGATTCAGGCTGGTGGGAAGACCATTTTGAAATCACATTGAGGACATTCAAGAGTCTCAGCATCATATTAATGAGAGTCATTTTGTATAATGTTCCACTCAAATGATCCACAGGCACTATGGCTTCGTTCCATTTTATAAAAGAAGAGAGTCACTTTGTATTTTGTACCCTGAATTTTCTGATGTGTAGTTCAAAGCAGTCATCTCTTTAAAACTCAAAGACGATAAGAGTGTAAACATTCCATTTGCTGATTTCACATCCCATGGAAACACAGTAGCATCTGGTGAAGTAAGCATTCACCTATGAAATGTTAAGCTCTTCTGATGAAAGTATTATGGCTAATATTAAATGGGTGCTTTTAATAAGTTTTTTAAAATAAAGACTACACACCTACCCTCTTGTAATTCCCCTTATATGGAGCCTCCTTTGGGGCAGGGGGACACACAGTGTATTTGAATAATAATAATTCAGTATAATGAAAATTCAGATAATCAAGCTCTTGAAAGTTAGTGTTTATATTGTGCTCCATGAAATATAAGCAAGATGTAACAGGCGAATGGACCAGGCATTCATGGAAGAAGTTAAGTCTTGATTTAGTGTCTTGCTTTAAACTATATTGTAAAATATATACAGAAAGTATGGGGCAAAGGTGTCTATTATCCGTACATCTCATATTTCAAGTCCTCCTATATATCAGATATGTTCTGTGCTCATATAATTGTATATATGGATGTTATATCGAGTTTGCTCTAACACCTCACTGTCTCCCTCATCCTTTCTCTCTTAAACATACACTCTCTCTTTATCTCCACATGCACACATGGGTTACCAACTCCAGCTTGGGAAATTCCTGGAGGTGGTGCCTGGAGAAGGCACAGAGGGAACTTATTGAAGATATGTCACTTTAGGACTTCTGTTTCTCATGGAGATCACATATAATTTCAAGGTTGGTAAACCTAAAATACACACACACAAACAAGTATACACTTTCTGCAAAGTTCATTAGCATTTGAGTATGTATTGAATAAGCAGGTTTAGAAAACAGTTTCACAATGTGTATCAGGTTTATTTTACTGCTTAACTCTATAGCCAATTCACTAGATTATTTTTTAAACAAAATGCATTCAGTAAATTGTCTTAAGTTGCAATCCTGCATCATTTGAGAAACACTTTTCTCAACAAGCTGACCTCCATGTCAGGCCTCCATGTTCCTACCAGGATCTCTCAGCTCTCAGTGAGCCCGGGTTTTGATGAGTGCACTGCACCTTCATTGACCTATTCTCCTAAACCAGAGGCTCTTCTGCATGTCCCCATAGGGTTGTCAGGCTGTAGCTGGCAGTCCCTGGCAGCAAAAAGTGGGCATGGCATGGCACTCTATACCTCTCTACCCCCCCCCCCAATCTCAGTTGACAGTGGACAAATAACAAGTTTGCTGGGACAAGGAGGAGACCTAGAAAACCTAGGTATCCAACTGCCCACATGTCTGTTCATATAGCTCTGCTCCTGACATAGCCATGCATGTGGTGAAGTGGCTGTTCAGTACAGTATAGAGAGGCATAGAAAGACTCCATTTTGAGGTCCTGCAGAGATACTCAATCATCATCCCCAGTTCAGTTTGCAATTTTGCCTGCAAGCTGTGATCAGTTTGTAAAACTTGTTTCTCTTTGAATTAGGATTCTCTTTCTCACACATACTCAATTGTGCAAAAAAAAGGGGGGGGGTCCGAACTGGCAGAGACTGACCTGGTCGTAGTAGATAACTCAATGAAAACACCGAGACAGTGTGCAACTGCAATAAAAAAGGCCCAACGCTATGCTCAGGATTATTAGGAAGGGAATGGAAAACAAATCAGCCAGTATCCTAATGCCCCTGTATAAATCAATGGTGCAACCTCATTTGGAGTACAGTTCTGGTCACCGCACCTCAAAAAGGATATTATAGCATTAGAAAAAGTGCAGAAAAGGGCAACTAGAATGATAAAAGGGTTGGAACACTTTCCCTTATGAAGGAAGGTTAAAGCACTTGGGGCGCTTTAGCCTGGAGAAATGACAGCTGAGGGGTGACATGATCATGGTTTATAAGATTATGCATGGGACAGAGCAGGTAGAGAAAGAAGTACTTTCCCCGCTTTCTCATAATACAAGAACTCCATGAAATTGCTGAGCAGTTGGGTTAGAACAGATAAAAGGAAGTACTTCTTCACCCAAAGAGTGATTAACACATGGAATTCACTGCCACAGGAGGTGGCAGCGGCTACAAGCATGGATAGCTTCAAGAGGGAATTAGATAAGCATACGGAGCAGAGGTCCATCAGTGGCTATTAGCCACAAGGTATAGATAGGAACTCTCAGTCTGGGGCAAGTGATGCCTGGGGGGGCTGTGATGGCCCTTGGTTCCTGGGGAGGGGCAACAGTGGGAGGGCTTCTAGTGTCCTGGCCCCACTGCTGGACCTCCTGATGGCACCTGGTATTTTTGGCCACTGTGTGACAGAGTGTTGGACTAGATGGGCCATTGGCCTGATCCAACATTGGCTTCTCTTATGCGCTTATGTTCTTAAAAGACATACATATTCACATTTTCATACTGCTTTTCCCTTCATGCCCCCCCACCTCTCCACCCTACTTGCTGTTTGCCATATTTTTAAAAGCAGGTAAATATTTACTCTTCTGTGTTAGTGACTTGCAGTGGCTTCCCTCTGTCCCTCACTCACCAGTTCATTAACAACAAAGGAAATGGACTGTCTGGATCTGGAACAACTCACACATAGGCATTCATGCCCTGGAAACATACATTAGAACGGTTTGTGTTACCTTTGTGTGTTTGGCCCATCATTCCTACCTGACATTGTGCTCATTAATAGAAAAGGCAAGCAACTGCAGAGGAGCAATAAAAGCAGCCCACTTTTAAATGATGCATCCTAACTGTGCAGGTACAAAGAGGGGGCAAACTGCAAAGTAATCTGTGCTCAAAGAGTAGGTCACTATAATGACCCAACCATGACCTTGTGGGAAGATTCCGTCCACTGACTGCGTAGGCATAAAAGTTACTGCAAGTTGCAATATATAAATTACAACTGCAGTATGTTTATCAAGGCATGACCTGCCCATGACCTTATGACATGCAAAGCAATTTAAGACGTAGAGATTGTAGAAGTCAAGTGGACACAGCTGCCCAGCTAAATGGAGCAAAAATGTGGAAGTTTGAAACAGCTCAAAATGGAGTTTGATTCAAACTGTGAGCAAAACATTGAGACAATCTTGAGAGGGTGTCAAAGCTCGTGCATAAGGTAAGTTCACATTTTGAGCATGTTTTTGTAAAGTTCACAGGAAGTAGCGGACTCAGAATTATAGCAATACACCCAGACTGGCGAGTCCCAGTTGGGATAAAGAGAAACATGGAAAAACCCATAACAGATTCATAATCAAGCCCATAGCACAACCTGCTCCGAGTACATATCGTACATCCTACTTCTACATATATTTACATGCTGAAAAGCCTTTTGGAAGGTTTTTCTTCTTTGGACCTTGTGAAACAAAGGTGGTTTTACAGAATTTTTGGAACGTTTTATGCAGAGGAAGGCAATGACAAACCACCTCTGCTCATCTGTTGCCCTGATCACCCAGTTGTCGAGGTTGCCATGAGCCAGTTGTGACTCAACAGCACATTCTTCTTCAGCGACATGTGTTGCTGAACCTTCTTGAGGAATATCTGTCACAAAACCACCCTGGATCTGTATGTTCTCACATGTGTGTTGTATGTTTGCCTGCATGTAGAAGTAACTTTCAGCTAACAGAAGGGGAGGTGTAATTTCTACTGATTCCCCCTTCCTGCTATAGCCTCCTGATATTCCCCTCATGCTATTCCTGAATAGGGCTACCAAGCCATGCCTGGCCACTGGTGGGGGGTGGAAGGGGTAGGGTTTCCAGCTCCAGGCTGGGAAACTCCTGGAGATTTGGGGATGGATCCTGCGAAGGACAGGGACCTTAGTGGGGTTCAATGCCATAGAGTCCACCCTCCAAAGCCTCCATTTTCTCCAGGGGGACCGATCTTTGTAGTCTGGAGATGAGCTATAATTATGGGGAATCCCCCCCACATCCCACCTGGAGACTAGCATCCCTATTCCTGAGGGTTCCCTATCCCCAGGAAAGCATTTCAGGGAGAATGTCGGGCTGCAGGAAAGAGGGGGGCGGGAGAGGCAGGAAATTTCTGTTCTGTGGGTAAAACTGCCTTCTTTTCGAAGAAAATGTAGCCTGGATCCAAATAGCATCATCATAAACTGTACCACATACTCTTCTTGATATCAGCTCACAGCAAACAGTAGGTATAAATATAGTACACACATTGGAATATAGCAATATAGTCCCATGGACTTAACCAGCCTGAAGCAGTGGGAAAATGAAAGGGAAGTGTAATCTAACAAGGGGAACTAACTTTCCTAAGGAGGGGGAAAGAATTGAAGAGTTAAGGCAACAAAATATCATAAACTTTTACAGATTCAAGTTTCCTATGTTTTAATGATGAAACTACTAGAAATATGTTTTGTACTTTGCAGATTACATACAGAGTTCCTAGCATTCATCATAGTCCAAAGCAAGGCCCTGTTGACAAAACTGGAGGCTGAGGTCATTGTGTGCCATCCCAGTCTTAAATTAAGGAGCCATTGAAAAGGAGGGTTCAAAATACTTGGTGGGAATATAGAGGCATACCTGTAAATATATTCAAGATCAAACTGCCAGAGAAGTGGGTTTTTTAAACAATGTTTGCAGTTCATTGTTCTGCCTTTTACTAACAACTCAAGTGTTAACAATACAAATCAATCACCACAGCCCACTTGGGAGGAAAGAGGATTTGTGCATTTGAGATGCACGTTTTAGGTCCACTGTGAATAAGCAGTGAGGTGGTCAGAAACAGAAATGCTATTGAGGAATAATCCTGTGGCTGCGACAACCAGCCCCATTTTCCTTTAAGATCACCCTACCAAAAATACCTTTGAGAAGTCATTCAATAAAATAATAAATAGAAACATTTTTTTTAATTACAGAGAAGCTGTATATAAATAAACCTGCAAGTAAGCTAGATTCAGTCACTTGATACATATATTTTACTCTTTTGTCTTCCATATCTGAACCTGTATTTTTTTAAAAAATTCAGAATTGGTGGTCCTCCATGGAAATAAATTACTTTACCAGGGCTGGTTTGACAGGGGTGAAATTGAACAGACAGGAGGATACACTGTGCAAATAACAGGCAGTTCACTTTGTTTCCTTTAAAAGTGCGTGAAAATAGCCACAATTTCATCCTAATTTAGGTGAAAATGTATGCCGCTCTAAAAAGTGGAATCCGATGCAGAGTTACTCAAGTCTAAATTCATTGATTTCAGTGGACTTACTTGGGTAAATGTGTGTAGAATTGTACAGTGAATTACTCAAATAGAAACAGCCAATCGGGGGGGGGGGGACCCTGCAAGACACATTTTAAAAAAATAATAATAATTCTTCTCCTGATATTTCCAGCAACTTGGAAAGGACAGGTTTGTAACTGCTCCTAACCCCTGTCGGAAATTACTAGCTACTCTGGAGATTACTCCAGATGATGGAAAGATAATCTTCTGCCTCCACACATCTGCATATCCATCTGCCCAGCCTCTCAAGATCAGACACATTACTGATAAATGCCATTATAATTCTCCCCCCCCCTTCCCCTGGCCTTACCCTTTAGCACACTTTCACGCCTGATGAACCACGGTGACTACTAGGGAGATTATTTCTAAATACGCAACTCAACATGGTTCACTCTCAGAAGGAACTCACTTATTTCATGGACATTTGTAATATTTGCATCAGAGTTGCAAAAATGCCAATAAATCTTGGCAGGGTGGAAAATAGATGTTTTAGAATATGTCACTGCTGCCAATATGGATTCTGTCTTGAAATCAGTGACCCCTGGTCTTTTTTTGTCATTGCAAAGATATAAGTAATCAAGTGGTACTCAAAACATTGATGTCTTTTCTTGCATTTACATGGCTTGGCCATTTCAGATGAAATGCAGAGACAGAGGTATAAGGAAAGCTCAAGTGTCTCTCCTTCCTGTTCCTTCACCCCTCAACTGCATCTGAAATAGAAGTTTTTGCATCACCAACTCTTGGCAGACAGGCACCTCCCTCTTCCAACAGCACATCGATGCTCATGATTCAACACATGTTGAGGAATTCCCAATAACTTTGAAATTACCCGTGTCAACAGTTTACATCAAAGGGAATGCCACTAGGGATGGGAAAGAGAATAAAGAAACCTTATGACACTTGTTTGCCCTAGATGTGCACTTTAAAGCATAGCTGACAGCATCAGACTTTTTTACCATCTTGGCTGCTGGACAGAGACCTGGGAAATCTCCAAGCCTGCTATTTCCACACTGGTTTTGCTACTATGTGCTATTTTTTCTGGCAATGTCCTTCTTTCATTATCTGTGATATTGTTATGGGCAATGGTTAAAACAATAAAATTGAACAGAACTCCAAGTGAAGAAGAAGAGGAGTTGGATTTTTACCCCGGCCTTCACTCAGAGTCACAGAGCAGCTAACAATCTCCTTCCCTTCCTCTCCCTGCAACAGACAGTCAGGTAGGTGGGGCTGAGAAAGCTCTGAGAGAACTGCTCTTGAGAGAACAACTCTGAGAGAACTGTAACTGGCCCAGGGTCATCCAGCTGGCTGCATGTGGAGGAGTAGGGAATAAAACCCGGTTCTCCAGATTAGAGTTCTCCACTCTTAACCACTATACCAAACCCGGGTCTCCAGATTAGAGTTCTCCGCTCTTAACCACTACACCAAACTGGGTCTCCATGGTGGTGAGGCATTTAAAGCACAGAACACCAAATATAATCAAAGGATAGTTATTAAAGTGTGTAAGAATATTTCAAAAGAACATTAGCGATGAGCATTAAAACAAAACAAAAAAACAGTTAACACACTAGCTACACATTAGATCAATAATCCATAGTTACCAGATGTTACCCTACTGTGTTGAAGTCAGGCAGTGATCCATGTCTCTCCATCCAGAGAGCATCTTGCCAGGCAGAGCCTGGTCCATTTCAAGGTTATCTCATCACTTCATGTTAGCTGTGGATAGCTACAAACAAAGCACAAAAGGCTAATTTTTTAAAGGGCTGAGGTTTGAGTGGGCAGGGCCCTTTTGCCCAATCAAAAGTCAGACCAGTAGAGCTATGTTGACAGGAACCTGTTACAACATATAGCCCAGTAGGGGGCCACTTTATGGCGGGATGGAGGGGTTATCTACAACCTAACCCATCCCTTGTGTAGTGGAAACCACAGCACCTATTGAGGCTGCATTGGCACCAAGTCCTGTCCTAGTAAACAAATGCTTTGTCTCTATATGTGTATTGTTATCCAATGGTCACAAGGTTGATTTGCCAACCCTTCAATACTGACAGCCCATTATTTTCCATTTGGTCACTTCAACTCTTTTGCAGGCCTAGGGATTAACATGAGGGCCGAGTGTGTCTAATGAAAGAAAAAGAAATTGGGCTAAAGGTCCAATTCCTTGACACTGGCAAGGGGGAAAACATCAGTGGGGTACGGTGCCATAGAGTCCACCCTCCAAAGAAGTTGTTTTCTTCATTTTCATTGTAGTCTGGAGGCTGGTGGCAACCCTACCTTGAGGTTACCATGGGACAATCATCATCTCTTGGTCTAACCAACTGACAGGGTCCTATCAGTAAAACAGAACAAAACTCTATCTAGTTTTTTGATGTAAAGGGAGAGTGAAGAGGTAATGATAATGATTTCAACCAATTCAGGTTTCTATCCATACTATCAGTCTTATTTCTGGAGGATCCTGGGGCAGAAGTTGGTGGTGTAGCCAGGCAGTAGAGGGTATAAATGGACTGCAGCTTTATGGAAGCCCCTTTAACTATGCACAATTTATTTGCAATTTAATTAAACAGGAAAAATCTTTCAAGTCAAATGAAATAAAGGTTTAGCAATCAAAATGAAAAGCATTCCATCTAAATTATTGTTTTACTAATATGCCCAGGATAACGCTAAAGTAATTTGGGCAGATTACACACTTGCAATGCCGCTAAATCTCAGTGAAGGATTTAGAAAAAGAAAACTTTGGTAACTGACCTGAGAGACAGTGCTACTCGGAATCCTAATTATATACAACGTAATATAAACTGTAGCATTGGCATTTAACAGAATTTCTTAGCCCTGGGGATGTTGCCTCTACATGGAGCTTGTAATATGAGCTAATTTGCAATTCTAACGGTTTAAATGCAAGTCAAGGTCAAAATTAAGACTCTGAAGATGGGCAGTTGCAGAAGACCACAAATGCTGGTGTGGAATTGCAAAAGAAACAACACATTAGTGCTTCCTGCATCTGTCCCCATTGCTCATGAACACTCATATATGGACTTCTGAACCGAGCCTGCATATGTGCAGCTGGAATGTGTGTAGGTGATTTCTGCAGTCTGCATGAATTCAGTTCAGACAAATGCTCAGAAGTTTGGGGGAGGTGCCCAATGTTGCTCAGGGATGTGCAAGTATGCTCTATTTTGTTTCTTTTCATTTTTAGCTGTTGTCACTGGGAGTGCCCACTTTTATTAGTGGTGGTTCCAATCTCTGTGTTTCTTCTATGATATTTTATGGCATTTATATGTGACTCGTATGTCATTTATGCATTATGCACCATTTTTACACCATTGACATAAGAATGGGCAACATTTTATTTTGGGTATATCCAAAGCCAGAGTGCAGTAAAAAGGAAAATATACTTAGCATAGTTCAGCTTTTTTTATTTGACATTTTTAACAACATTGCTTCTAGAAGAAGAATAAGCGTTGGTTTTTATAGCCCACTTTTCTGTACCCTAAGGAGTCTCAAAGTGGCTTACAACCACCTTCCCTTCCTCTCCCCCCAACAGGCATCTTGTGAGGTAGGTGGGGCCAAGACAGTTCTGAGAGAAGTATGACTGGCCCAAGGTCACCCAGCAGGCTTCATGTGGATGAGTTGGGAATCAAACCTGGTTCTCCGGATTCGAGTCCAATTCTCGTAACCACTACTCCGTGCTGGCTCTGAATCTCAAAACAGGGGAGCACATTCCTGATCCAAAATAATGTGCAAATTCCCTGTTTAGTTTCAGAATGGAAATACCAGAAAAGTTAGGAAATTTGGGGCACTGTTTTGGATCAGAAACATCCAAGTGTACACCCCTATCTCGAAATAGTTGGATTAGTACTTGACTGAGAGACCACCAAGGAAGTTCAGGTTTGCTATGCAGAAGCAGGCAATGGCAAACCGCCTTTGAATGTCTTTTGCCTCCAAAACCCCATGGGGGTCCCCGTAAGTCAGCTGGGACTTGATGCATTTTCCACCACCAATTCTACTGGATTTCATCAGTAGGTCAAGGAAACAAACAAACCGTGATCTGAACCTGAATGGAGAGAACCAAAGTTAGAAACTGGGAAATTCAAATTACATGTAACACCCCCTTTGCCATGCGTCAACTTCTACACAGCAGACTGTGAGAAGCAAAATGTCACCCAGACTGTATTAACAAGAAGAAGAAGAAGAAGAAGAAGAAGAAGAAGAAGAAGAAGAAGAAGAAGAAGAAGAAGAAGAGGAGGAGGAGGAGATTGGATTTATATCCCATCTTTCACTCAGAGTCTCAGACTCCTTTCCCTTACAAATTCCTTTCCCTTCCCCTCCCCTGTGAGGTAGGTGGGGCTGAGAGAGCCCTTTCAAGAAAAACTCTGACAAAACTATGGCTTGCCCAATGTCATCCAGCAGCTGCAAGAGGAGGAGTGGGGAATCAAACTCAGTTCTCCCAGATTAGAGTCAGCGCACTTAACCACTACACCAAACTGGGTCCATTAATAAGTTTCCACTAATACGTCCCCACACAAACATGGATGACAATGGTGTTGTCTTATATTCTGTCAAGTATAGTTACCCATTATACTACTGATCTCCGCAAGAGCAGTGAAACAGAAAGACTGAAAGGAAAAGAACCCAAAGCAAAACATGACAGAGGTGGAAATTTCAGAGCAGGCAGGGTAGGCAAAGAGTAAACCACAGCATAGAATACTTATAGATGGGATAGGTGTATCCATAAGAATGCAATGAAATCCATGTCTGGGAATAGAGTAACTATACTCGATGCCCAAGTCAAACAACTGGAGGTGGCCAACACAACTATAGCCTCCTGGGGAATTGCTGGTAGCATCTCTCTGACCATGGATGGAAAGAGATGACTAGTCTGCACCGACCTTGACCTGATCCTAAGATTTAGTCCTTACATTTTTATCTCCTTAGCTGTAGAGGGGCAAAGAATGAAAACCCAGTTTGTATACCATGATGTAAACACAAATCAATCTATTCAAACACATAATAAACACAATGGCGTCATTAGACTGGTCAATCCCCTGTGGCTGAAATGTTAATTGGGTCACCAGTTATGTGTAATACCTGCAGACTCTTAAAAAGAAGATTGCTTTTTTTTTTACTGAGAATTCTACATTGGCTAGCTTTCTATTTTACTTGGGGTGGCATGCCAATTTTCATATGGCTGCTTCAGAATTGTAGGAAAGGCACAAGGAAGTTAGCGCTGAAAAGGACACAAGGGTTCAGATTTATTTATAATCCAGTTCCTCCCAAAAGATTTGTGGTTGCCATGAATGACATCTGCTTAGGGGCTTACACGTTCTCCAGCCATTAGGCAATGTTACCTCTTAAAAAGAAGATTGCCTTATTGTCTATTGTAAGACCAAACATTGATTCCCTGCTTCACGGCCAAGCAAGGACCCAAGTGTTTTGATTGGTATATATTAAACTCCTACTTTGGGGATAAGAACTGCAATGACTGGTTTATTTAGTAGGGTTTTTTAAATTAGTTGGTTAATATTATTTGGTAGGAAACTGTGCTTTTCCCGAAATGGACTAGAATGCTCTGAGACATGTATCTTTTTCCTAGCTCTGAGGATGTTTTGATTTCTTGACTTTCAGGGAAAGCCAGTGAGTTGTAGTAGTTAAGAGTGTTGAGCAAGCACATAGGATAACCAGGTTCAAATCTCTGCTCAGCCGTGAAGTTCCATGGAAGAGTTGCATACATCAGAGGAGATGGCCAGGGACAAAAGATCATGGGACAGGCTGAACTTCGTAAGGAAAACAACTGTGATAAGATAACGACCAATTTACTTCAAAGGATATGACTTTAATGAATTGTTTTTCACTGAATAATTAAAGAAGATTTATTTTTCTCTAAACACGGCTTCGTTATCCTATCACGGTTGTTTTCCTTATGAATTTCAACCTCCAAGCTTTCAAAGGTGGAGTCTATGGCATTATACCCCATGGAAGTCCCTCCCCTCCCCAAACCCCACACTCCTCAGGCTCCACCCCCCAAAATCTCCATGTATTTCCCAACCTGGAGCTGGCAGCCATAGTAGAGCACTGCTATTTGCATTTTTCCCCCTGTAGAATCCAACCCATTATATTTACACTTTACCAGCATCACTAGACAGAGTATGCACTTAGTCACAGAGTGCACTATATGAAAACCTGGAAGAAAAGCAGAGCTATCCCAAGCAGGGTTACACCCTCCCAAGCCCATTGACTTCAATGGACTTAGAAAGGTATGATTCTAGCTAGGTTACCATTTTAGGTTACCTTTAGAATTTTTCTGGTTTACTTCTGAAAACATATTAGAACCAAAATAGCCTCAAGAAACAACCATGTACACCAATTAATCAACCAAAGCTGTATCCAGTCCCACCAACACTAAAAATGAGAAAGAGAGAGAGAAATGTTCTGTGGTAAAAAGAATCAATAAAATTATACTAAAAACGTAATTTCTTGAGCTCAAAGGCAAATATGTTCTATCCAGTCTCAGAGATTTGGATGCCCCTGTTCCCATTTAATTTTTTAAATAAATTAATAGGTATCTGATATGCGACTCCTGTGGCAACTTTGAAAAATTGCACCCTAGGGGAGGAACTTAACTGTGGAGTGGACTGAATACATCTCCCAGACTATAATGGCAGCTCAAGGCAACTCAGGGTTTATCAGGGTTTTAGAACATGTTTCTGTGAAAATGAGTGAAATTTTGGCTAACAGAAATATCCCTTTCCCCTGGTGGAATTTTTTAGGAAGGAAGCCAAGGAGACCAGAAAGATTAGCACTTGAAAAAGCATTGTGGGATAAAATTCAACCACTTATACAAAACTGCTCACATCAGAGGCAATACTTTGAAGAAATTCCTCAGAATATAGCAGGTTTCTTCAGCTGCAGACTTTAACTGGTAGAGGAAACAAAACTGAGTTTTCATTGATCAATCACCTTTAATTATCACAGGCAAATTGTAATTGGTGTGAGTTACACACTCTCTTATACAATTGTAGCCATTTGTGATGGACTGTAGTTTTTAAAAGCTTAGAAATACTGTGTAAACAGATAAAGGACAGTGAAGGGTTAATTCTTCACAGAGCCAGAATCGTCAGTGACCGGCTGTTCCAAGAGATCTGATTGGTTAGCATCAGCTGACCAGAGAAAGACTTCTGGACTGAGTGCTTAAGAGAATT
Organism: Gekko japonicus; assembly: GCF_001447785.1. Lineage (NCBI taxonomy): Eukaryota > Metazoa > Chordata > Lepidosauria > Squamata > Gekkonidae > Gekko > Gekko japonicus. The sequence continues at coordinate 164,853 of NW_015165324.1, forward strand.
CAGGCTGATTTTAGCCCTAGCTGAGAAGAGTCGAGTACTGACAGTTTCGGAATTCAGCCCTGATTGAGACCAGTTTAACACAGACAGGAGAATTGGGGGGAGGTTGGCAAGGAGGAGTGGGTAGTTAAACAGAGACTCCCATTTGGGCCAAGGAAAGGGGATAGATCTAGAGACAGGAGAAAATTCCCTATCCAGTGAAACAAGGAGTTAGCTCTGAAGAGTGCAGAGATCCCTAGTCCAGTGTGGTTAGAAACTGCCTTTGGAGAACTTAAGAGCCAGTTAAAAACTCAAGACAAGTACTGGTCTTTCAAGAGAAGGGGTTTGGGTACTGGAAAGAATGTACCAGCCTGCTGGAAACCAAAAGAGTCAGAGAATACTCAAAGCAAGTGTACTAGAGTGTTTGGGGAAACACTGGAATAAAAGCCTCTCAACATAAAGTTTTTAAGAAACTGTGAATAGCTTAAGAAATTCTCATTAGCCTGAAACATAAGAACTAAAGTCTGTGCATGTGCTGATTTTACCTCAGAGTTATCTATATTGAGTTACCTCAGAAATTTTACCCCTGATTTCACCTGCCCTTTCTCCTCTTTGTTGAATAAAATATTTTGTTAATTTGGAATATAAAAACTTAAGTTAAACGGTGCTCCTGATCCTTCCCTCAGGTTCCTTGGCTGAGCCAACAGCCAAAATATCATACTGTGAAAGGGTGGGACAGCCAGAGTTCTTCAGCAAAGAAGAAAACACATTACTATTGTGGTTCAGTC
>NW_015165324.1:165638-206887 GCF_001447785.1 Gekko japonicus
GGGAAAGAGAAATAGAGGGAAGTGAATGGGGAGTGACATACCATTATTTTATCATATGTTGTTATTGATATGAATTGTAAGCTACTTTTTTCTCTTACCTGTCTACATCTATGGAAAGGAAGATCTTGAGAGATTTCATCAGTACTTCAGCTTTCATCCCACTGTCAACCTAAGCCTGGACCAGCCCACACATGAATTATGCAATGGAGATATAAAAACCACTTTATAAGTGTGGTGCTTGTGACAACTCTGTTCCTTTAATCCAGGCCAGTATTTTAGACTGCCCAAGTCCACTCTAGAACTTACTGTGGGCAAGTACAGAGAAAAAAAGAATTTATTGTTACTGCAGCTCCACACAGAGAAAGAACCTGACTTATTAAACCATACTTCTGTTTAAGGCTATATTGCATCTGTATTCTGATGCCTAACATTAAGGACACAACAATACTAACAACCGACCAACACAATACATATCTACAGCCTTCCAGCTATATATATATAAAAGAAAGTCCCCTCACTGTAAAATCAACGCCCAGGCCAAACCGCTGGATCTAGAGACACCAAATTCGGGGAGAGTGCTCCTACCGTAACATAGAAATTCAGTCCCTAAGGGGGTCAAAAGGATAAAATGTGCTCCCCCCCATTGATTCCTATGTGGCTGCCAGGCTCCTGCCTCCTCGCATCCCCCACTCTCTGATTGGTCAGCTGCAGCGCTCAGTGTTCTGAGGTAAAAACAACAGTTACAGGAGACTGCAGAGAGCTCATGACAGTTGAGGAAATCAAGAATGGCCAACAACCACCTGTGAGGTGCAGTAATGCTACTGGCCCAGCCTCTCTGATGGCTTCCAACACACGCCTCCCACCTCCTACACCTAACAGGCAGTTGTCTGTCAGGTGCAGCAGCGGTTGCAGGGTGCTTAAAGCCATGAGGGAGCCTACCCCAACAGTAATACCTTAGTGATCCTGCCAGCCCCACCTCCACAGTGGCTTCTAATACTCCTCCCCCTCCTACACTGGACAGGCAGCTGCCTGTCAGATGTAGGAGAGGAGGTGGGATGCTTACAGCTACTGGGGAGGTTTGCTCAGCAGGATTGCCTTAGCCCTGCTGCAGCCTCCCTGATGCCTTTAAACATAATCCCCCCCAACACCAGACAGGCGGGTGTATGTCAGGTGTAGGAGCAGGAGCAGGGCACTTTAATCAAACAGGGACACTGTCCCAGCAGGATCACCTTAGTGGTGCTGCTGGCCCAGCTTAGCGGTGCAGCCCCACCTCCACAGTGGCTTCTAATTCTCCTCCCCCTCCCTGTCCTATATTGGACAGGCAGCTGCCTGTCAGGTGTAGAAGAGGAGCTGGGATGCTTACAGCCACCAGGGAGGTTCACTCAGCAGGATTGCCTTAGCACTACTGCTGGCCCAGCCTTCCAGATGCCTTTAAACACAATCCCCCCCAACACCAGACAGACCGGTGTCTGTCAGGTGTAGGAGCAGGGCCAGGGTATGAATGTTTATGGGGAGATAGTCCTAGAACATTTCTAGGAGTAATTTTGATGCATGCGTCCCTCATGAACCTGAAGAAATGTCCACCACATCACAACTCCCCCTCACACCTCTCACCTCTTACTGCCCCCAAGAAAGCTCCTGGCAAACATTGAGCCAGATACACCAATGCTACAAGGAGGAGGCAACTTTGGAATGCGGCAAAGACATTTGCACATAGCACTCCTGCAGTGCACTGAGCTGCACAGGCCAAGTACCAGTGAGATCACCCTGAGGTGCTCGGAACAACACATTCTCCATATGAGCAAAACAATCCAGGAACACAAGTAGAAAGGCCATCACTTTCGTGGAAGGTAGCAGGAGTTGACGTAACAGACGACTGCTTCTTAAATGGACAGTTCTATGTGGCCTGCTCCAGAGTGAGCTCACCAAGCAGCCTGGTGATCCTAGCACTTGAGGGCAGAACCACCAATGTGGTATATAGAGAGGTCCTTCAGTCGAGAAAAAAAATGTACGTATGTCTCACTTCATTTTTTACATTACAATCTTCTCTATTACAATTCCTACAACAAATGTTACATTTCAGACTTCACATCTTCAGTATTATAACTGGATTTACGGAGCTTAAATACCATAGTGAAGCACGGGTATCAGGCTAGTTGTCTATAGCTACATGTGGCTCCAGTTCATTGGGCAGGGACTTACACCTGAAGGATATTCCATGGGCATTATTGAGATTACAGTATACATTCAGCGGAGTGAAGAAACAGGATAACAGGATCAGGTTGGTACCTAAAATAGCCTACTACAAGACGGGCCCCAAAGAGATAACAACTGAACACCAGTGATTATTATAACCTACCATGGCCAGTTCAGACCAGTTTAACATATCATCAGTGATCTACAGCCCATCTGGGTTAATGGTATTTCTCTCACTCAGGCCTGCGGCAAGCTGTTCTTGTTTACAGATACTCTCTGACTTAAAACAGCTTCTGATCAACAACAATGGGCCAGCAAACGGAGACATAAATCTGGGAACCAGATATCACTACAAAATTTCCCCCTCTCACATACTCTTAGGCAATACTATTACAGGCCCTAATAACATCAGCTGCCCTGGTATGGGTGACCCAGGCTAGCCTAATTTCATCCAGTCTTGCAATCTAAGCAGGGTCAGCCCTGGTTATTACTTCTATAGGAGACCACCAAGGAAGTTCGGGTTGCTATGCAGACGTAGGAAAGGGCAAACCACCTCTGTTCATCTCTTGCCTGGAAAATCCTATGGGGTCACTGTGACTTGATGGCATGTTTCACCAATAACATTAGCTAATGCCATCTTGGGCCCATCCATGTGCTCATCTTTCAATTGGGCCTAGTCCAGGGTCCAGCACTGCACAAGTGGGCCATAGTTTTCCTGGGCAGAGGCTGCCAGAGAGAGCGAAGGAGTGAAAGTCAAAGACAGGAGATTGGCTGGTAGACAGGAAAAAGATAAGGAAGCAGGAAAAGGAGAGAGAAAGAGGAAATGGGAGGATGAGATGCCCCCCTGCAAGTCTTGCAAGTTCCCTGCTTTAAAAAAAAAAGTTAAAAATTATGAATGCCTTGTGGTAAACTCCAGCCCTCCATTCAGTTTCATAAACTGCCATAATTCCCAGGTGCCATTTGAGGGGATTTGCCTCAAATTTAAGAACAGCACTAAGGAATATCAACACTCCACAGAATATGATACAACCTGCTAGAGCTCATTTAACGCTACAAAGTCCACTGTCATGTGTTTCTGTGCGTGTATGTGCCAGTGCGGGGGTGTACAGGATGCAAACAATTCCACGTTCTTGTTTAAAGGGATTTAAGAAGCAACATGTGGCAAGCTGTATCCTTCGGCTTTTCAAACAAGATTAGTTTATCCTTGAATAATCTTGGAGAAGAGTTAATTCCAGTGTACCAGAACAAAAGGTTATAATCTTCCACCTCAGGGTATAAGAACCCCAAAGAAGCTTAAAACGTTTCTGAAAAGCTCGCCATTTGAGCCAACTGAAAACTTTCTGCGAAAAAATCAAGCCTCTGCTCCAGATGTTAAAGGCTGAGCAGTCTTTGGGCTGGAGAGAAGAAACAGTTGGCATTGCTCTAAGGAGTTCTTTTATCTGGGGGATGCTCCAATACAAATCTGAGGCAGAAACATGAAAGACAGTCAACTTTGACCATGTCCTGGCTGCATTTTGCACTCTCCCCACCCCCCACCCCCAAAAAAAAGCTAGTGCAGAAAAGTAATGATGGACCTAAACCAATCAGTCAAAAATACCCTAATTATTTGTCAGAACATTCTTTTTGTTCAGCAGAGTACAAGGGAAATAATTAGAAACTAATCATACCTAACATTTACATTTTGAAGAGGTTCACATTCATTATCTCTGTTATCCTTACACTATACGTGAAGGGATGCACACAAACTTTTTTGTCATGTCTTTTCATTTTCATGCATGGCTAGCAAGGCCATGTGCACCCATTTTCTTTGGCCAGTTCCTCTTTTTTCATCTTTCTTTTCCAGCATTTTGACACTATTTTACGTGATGTGCCATTTTTATGCTATTTATACATATTTATGCTGCTCTCTCACAGCTGTCACCTCCCCCTCCCTGCCACTAGTGCATCTGGCACTGTTTCCAACTTACAGGACATATTGTTAAAGAGGGGGAAATGCATTACATTTTAACTTTTGTGTGTGTTGAGACTCTGGTTTCTCTGTGTGCCTTCTGACAGCATAATTCAGTGTACACTGATGGCCTCTGAGCTACATGCTTTCAACTCAATCTGCACGTGCACGTTATTGCACAGCCTTACAGAAGTTGTAGTTTATTCCTTCCCTGCCTTCCCTCCCACATCCATTAAAAAAACATTGTTTTTACAACTACAAATATGGATGCATCTTGGGGCTTGTTATGACATACTCACTAGGGATGGGCATGAACTGGGAAAATTGAGGTTTGTTAGCGGTTCATAGTTCATGGTTTTCATGAACCCTGAACCTCCAATGAACTCCTCCATTGCATGAACGGGTTTGTGGTTCATGGAGTTCAGCCCACCCAGAAGTGAGCTCGGCATCTAAATGAAGAGTGAGCTCCAAAGGCCTATAAAGGCCTTTAGGGCTCAGTTGGGCCAACCCCACCTGGAGGTGGGCTCCAAAGGCATTTAAAAGTTTTTGGAGCTCACTTCCAGTTGGGCAGCCCAATCCAGGAGTAAGCTCAGAAGGATAAATACCTTCAGAGCTCACTCAAGTGGGGCTGTGGGCTGGTGGTGGGCTCCAACAGCATTTAAATGCCTTCAGAGCTCATTTCTGGGTGGGCTGCCCAGAAGAAAGGTCTAGAAGAAAGCTCCAAAGGCATTTAAATGAGTTTGGAGCCCAAGAACATGTCTCCCATGAACCTCCATGAAAAACATGGAGGTTCGTGGGCAGATTGTGGGAGACATTCTCCCGAACCCCAGGTTTGTGAACCATGAACCATCCTGGTTTGTGCTCAAACCGGGGTTCATTTGTGGGTTCATGCCCATCCCTACTGCTCACTGCTGTAGTGCCCACATTGACAACTTCAATGTGCAATTCAAGATGCACTGTCTGAAACAGAGACAAATTTGCACAAAAGAGAAGACAAATTTATGTGATTTCTCCTTAAACTAAGTCATTATAGTGATTTGACCCTGACCTTAGGGGATATGTGGTATCTCCTTCAATGATAAAAAAAGACTGAGTTTACCAACTTCAAAGGTGCCCAAACAGCTACAATCTCCAAAACAGAAAATAGTGAAGCTTCCTCTATTATTTAATTATTTAGTAAATTTTTATCCCACTGTTCCTCCAAAGATATCAAGGTGGTTATACATAATACGCTTCTCTTCCATTTTATTCTCATAACAACCTGTAAAGTAGGGTATGCTGAAAGAATGTGACTGGCTCCAAGTCAAACAAGAAGCTTCATGAGAGAGTGGGGATTTGAACCTGGGTTATGCAGACCCCTGACTAGGATGGCCCAGGTTTTCCCAATTTCATCAGATCTCGGAAGCTAAGCAGGATTGGACCTTGTTAATATTTGGATGAGAGATCATCCAAGAATACTAGGGTCACTATGCATAGGCAGGCAATGGCAAACCACCTTTGTCTATCTCTTGCCATGAAAAAATCTATGGGGTCACCATAAGTCAACTACAACTTTTTTCCCATCCCCCTGTTGTTCTTGTTGTTCAGTCGCACAGTCGAGTCTGACTCTTCGTGACCCCATGAACAAGATCCCGCCAGGCCCTCCTGTCCTCCGCTGTCCTCTGAAGTTTGCTCAACTTCATGCTCGTTGCATCTATGGCACTGCCTAACCATCTCATCCTTTGCCGTCCCCGTCTTCTTTGACCTTCAATCTTTCCCAGCATCAGGGTCTTCTCCAGTGAGTGCTCCCTTCTCATTTGGTGGCCAAAGTATTTGAGCTCCAGTTTCATTATCTGGCCTTCCAGGGAACAGTCAGGGTTGATTTCTTTTAGGATTGACTGATTTGATCTTCTTGCAGTCCAAGGGACTCTCAAGAGTCTTCTCCAGCACCATAGTTCAAAAGAATCTATTCTTCGGCGCTCGGCCTTCCTTATAGTCCAACTCGAGAAGGTGAGGGAAATGGACGTCACTACTAAAAAATTTAAGAAAAAGGTGCAAAAGCTGGAAATGAAGCAAGCTACAAAAGAGTCAAAGCTTTTACAGCTACAAATGGATAAAGCAAATTTGGTCCTATGGTTTCAAGGGGTCCGGGAAATTGAAGGAGAGAATCTGAAGCAATGGCTGAGTGAAGCAATAGACCCAATGACAGATTTAACAGCGGAATACCTTTGCAGCGAGATAGATGTGACTACAGATCTTATTCATCATACATCAAGAAAAATAATCTGCCTGGGGAAATAGTGGTCAGATTCTCGACGAGACATGTGAGACATGCTATTTTGAAAGCAAATTCGGGAACATCCTTGAAAATTGGGGGCAATAATATCAGGATTTTAAAAGACATTCCATTTGATATAAAACAGAAGAGAAAGAACTATAAAGAATTAATCCTTTTCTTACAAACAAATGGCATCAGTTACAGGTGGTTAACCCCAGAAGGCATCATTTTCAAGATTAACGATAAAAAAAGAAAAGATTGACTCTGTCTTTAAAGCACGTGAATTTCTGTGGACATAGCTTGGGGAACCAGAAGAGGGCAAAGAGGAAGAAAAAGAAAGCAAATCTGATGGCAAGTTGGGCTTGGGGTCTTCGGAAGAGGACTCCCCTTCGGAAAAGGGGGCAGTTGCCCCCGAAAGCCCTTAAAGTCAACTACAACTTGATGGCACTTTCCACTACCAGCACCCAGATCCTCGATGGACATAATGCCAAAGGCATGAACAAGGAATGACCTCATAGCACAAGTAGCTATTATATAGGCACAAAACTGGTCTGCTCAGCATGGAGTCAAACATCTTTACAGCAACATAGGTAAAGCCCTTGGTTTAGGTATCATCTCTATGCCAAAGACATAGTTCTTTATCCAGACCACCAGACACTACTGTAAATTTACACTGTAAGTGCCTGTCTGCTGTTGGAGCTGAGAATAAATTCTCCTCTAGAGTGGAGCTACTGTTCCCATACTCCAGTTTGATTCAAAGCTTTTGATTCAGGGTTGATTCACTCTTGCATGGTAATCATTCCAGCAACTAGTGCTTGTATGTGTGAATGAGCCCTCATGGAACAAGCTACATATGCAAAAGTTTCTTGTCCTGTTACTTCAAATACAAAGCTTTTCCATGGTATTAGCTCACAAAGTCAAACCACAAGTCCAGGGTTAACTAATTTCCACATATAAGAACCAGCCCACAACTGGAGTGGCATTTTTTGAGATGCTAGTTAGAAAGTCCATCCAACTCTGTGGAAAGTACAGCAAAAGAATATAACAAAATCACCAGTAATAATCCATTCAGGGCACGATCTTTTTACGTCAAAGTCTCAAACACTGAATGAATTCTTTCTCTGCTTCAGAAAGTCCAAGAGACAGGGAGAAATCACTATCAAATAAATCTCCAAGAGCTGACACCCTTATTTTTCCACATAATTTCTTTTCTAATCCTTAAATTTAAATTATGCCAAACTACAGTTTGAGCACATTGAGGCAAGTAGGATTTAACAATAGACTAACTGTTAGACCTTTTGGTATTCACAATGAAGGGATTAAAATTCTATCCACAAACGTGTAGTGCCAGATCAAAGTCTCAAACAGATTAAATGCTATAGATGTCAGACCTTGAGATTTTGGGGAACCAAGCCTCTAAAACTAATCTGAAATTAAACTGTAGATAGAGAAACAGGATCTGCAGAACTTTTATGCATCTTTCTTACATAAAGCAATTTGTTTGAGATGATCCTTTGCATAGAAATACATCTCTGTATTGTGAAAATGTAATACGAGACATTTATGTTTAGCAAAAGTGAAATATCAAGGCAAATATTCTTACTCTTCTTGGTTTTCTTTCAAAAATTGGCCACAATCCAGCACAGAGTCATTGGTTTCAATTGCATATGTCACTCTAGGGTACATCATGGTGGTCGACCAATTTCCCTCTTTATTGTAGCCCCCAGAATGGTTTTTGTCCGTGCTCGTCACATGATCCCCAGCACAGCCTTCTTGGTGGTCAAAGGGAGCTTCTCCTCCTTTTTTCACCAATGGAAAAGCTGGTTGGAACCAACCAACATATTTAGCATTTATATAATATTTATTTGCAAATATCCAACAAGGAAGTTTGGCCTGCAAGTGTTTATTTCCATGCAGTCAGTATGGATCTGGATGCAAGGCTGCATTTGTAAAGCAAAGGTCATCTAATCCCCTTGGCAATTGTGGCTCTGTATAAGAAATCATGGTCAACCTATAACTAGGGTATGAAGCTGGTTACACATTATGGTTAGGAGTAACCTGGTTTTAGGAGCTGCGGTGGCTCAAATGGTTAAGATGCTGAACTGAAGGCTGTGGAAAGTCAGTAGTTCAGCAGTTCGAGACCCGAGTTGCCACTCCCGTCTCTAGTTCCAGCTCCTGCCAACCTAGCAGTTCGAAAGCAAGAAATTGCAAGTAAATAAATAGGTACCACTTTGGTGGGAAGGTAACAGCGTTCCGTGCGCCTTGGTGTTTGGTCATGCCGGCCACATGACCATGGAAACGTCTTCAGACAGCGCTGGCTTTTCGACTTTGAAACAGAGATGAGCACCGCAACCCTAGAGTCGGACTCGACTGGCTTTCAAGCAAGGGAACCTTTAACATTACCTTTACCTGGTTTTATGTTATTTTTTAATTTCTATTTTATTCCATTTTCTAGTCAAAACTGACTCTCAAAGTTAGTTTTAAAAAAAAACCCGCAATGTCCAATATAAATGGAATTAGAACTCAGCATCAATATTCCTCCGGGAAGGATTCTCCGTGAGTTAAATCCATGTGCCAGTGGATTGTCTGATTTAGACAAAATGGCAATTGTACATATCAGAACCATTACATGTTGTCTGTGCTTTCCCAGTACACATGTTAGGAGTGAAGGAAACAAAACAGCTGCAAAGGGTTAACAAGAACAGCCACTACTTTTTTTTATTTTACTTCTTTCTGTGCTGCTCCTGTGTTAAGTCACCCACTCAGTCTTTTTTTTCTTCCCAACAGTGAGCTATTCAAGGCAGTAATTTGATTCATAGGATCAGCAGCTTGTTAGAAAATAGTCTTGCTTGGAGCAACATAAGATAACTAACTTATCTGTTGATCTGTGGATGCCTCTTTCACTTTTGTAGGAAACACACAAAAGTCCTCCTGGAATCCATTCCATTTCCATTCCTACCTCTCTTCTTCCTCTGCAAAATGCATCCTCAGCACAGCTATCTGCAGTGATTTTATAGCTTTACAACTACAAATATCTTACCCTGATTTATTAAAAAACCTAAAATGCAAATTTATTCTTAACCAGGGAAGGGAGGGAAAATACCCTCTTCCTGTATGAGCCTATTGATATAAAAAAATCATTTGTGGCTTCACGTTTTGGAGTCTAAACCACCCGATAGAATTTGGACAACATTCGAATTTTGGGAAGACACAACTTGAATCCCACACTTTATTGTGTCTGTGGTATTATTCTGTAACATTACTGAATGCCGGCATTGTGCACTGACTGATAAAATGCTAGTTCTCATAGAATTTACAGCTGTCTCAGAAGCTATTTTCCTCCTTTCTTTATAGGCACAGCAGTACGGAAAAGAATCTCGTAGGGATAAAAAGACACTGCTGATGAAACTATTATTAAAATGCCACAAGGAGCATGGAGCTGATTGTGCCATCTGAGTGAGAGATCCCACTCTGTTTACATGTGAGCTAAGCTGTTACTAGAGGCACAACAAATCAGCCAAAGCAAAATGGAGGCATCTCATGGCTCAGAGGGATGATGGGGGTAGAACGAGGATGAAGCTTGCCTGTATTTCTTAAACAGAGGACATAAGATTTTGACGTATATGATAGAGTTAAGTAAGCTTTGAAGGATAAATAGAATAATACAAAACAAGGGGATATCCATGAAAATGTGTGGGTGTTATCACCCATTCTTTGTGTACACCCAGGGGTCATTGATGATGGGGGTAGAACGAGGATGAAGCTTGCCTGTATTTCTTAAACAGAGGACATAAGATTTTGACGTATATGATAGAGTTAAGTAAGCTTTGAAGGATAAATAGAATAATACAAAACAAGGGGATATCCATGAAAATGTGTGGGTGTTATCACCCATTCTTTGTGTACACCCAGGGGTCATTTCGTAGAAAAAGAGCTAGGGGGACTCATTAGCATAACTCATTAGCATGTGCCACACCACCTGACATCACCGGAAGTGTGTCCACAGCTGTGAGAGTATGCCAAAACATTGGCAGCCAAATGGTGGACGAATCCCACCAAGCGGCAGACTCTAGCACATTGTGCACGAACTGTAGGAACGTATCCTGGCCGTGACTGAACATTGGCGACTGTGCACCCATGATTGGTGTGCGGGGGTAGTGCTCACTCGCGGGTATCTTACAGTGGTATCCGGGTGTCCGAGATGGCTCACGCCGGGTCAGCTGCAAGTATAACCTCGGTGACGGCACTAATTCAGGCAAAAGGGTTTACCCTTTGCACGTGTGGATTTTCCGAGTTAAAGAACGCTGTTCTTCCTCACGGGTTATCCAAGAACCGTGGACGGTGTGACCTTTGCGATCGCACCACCCGTTTAGATCTCTGGCAAACAGGCGTACAGAGATCAAGGCTGTACCTGAGGGTATTTCAACCCTAGGTAGCCTGAGTTTCAGGCTTTGCGGATAAGGAAGAGCTACTTCCTTTCCAGGAGCAACCAGAACCTGGACCGTAGTCCTTGAAGGGTGTTGGAATTCCGGGGGGATCAGTCCCGTTTTCCCTTGGCAGACCCAACTGCGCCAGATAGTGAGGTTTTCCCTACTGGAGAACTTAGCTCCTAGGGACGGGACGGCTACAGCGCGCAGCTTGTGCCGATCCCGTGCGAGTTGTCCTCAGCTCGCTTCGGGGGAGGGAGAATATTACGGGCGCAGCCTCTTGGCTGGGCACCGAAGTCGGGGAGCGTTTTAAGGAGACAGGGGTTTATATGTTCCTGCGTGTATGTAGTGCTTGTGCAACTGGGGGTCCCTAACCAGGTCCTCTTCGTAGTCGCGCCTCGGTGTCCACCCACAACGATAGGATCGGAGCGCGAAACCGAGGATGCTCCTGGGTTTAGAGGGAAAGGGGTAGAAATCCCTCCCGCAGTACAGATGCCACTAAAGGCCAAGCACGCAGACGGAAACCTCTCACACTTCCCTACGCTAGAGCGTCCAAACGACCAGATCGTTTCTCCACGTTTTGGGTCCTTCGGAACCGAATGGTTGGGTACCGGTTCCGAGGGGTCCAAAGGTCGCCTCACACGGGGCACCAGATCTGTTATGCCAACTTCTCCAGGAAATTCCTGGAGACCCAATCCAAGTTATCTACCAAGGAAAATTGGGTGTTTGTGGCTGTGCGTAAGTTCTATACCAGTCTATACAGAGGTCGGATGGCGAATGAGACGCTCGGCTATATCCCAGGAAGTGAGACAACACGCTAGTCCTTAAATAAATGTTGTCTTTACTAAAGGTTTTTCATCAGGCATACAAAATCGGAATCATACAAATTCATACAAGCTCCTTAGTTACAATAGTACATTAGAACAATTACAGCATAGAAAATAACAAAAGCATCAAAATGGGGATGACACAATGGGGCACGGCTATACTCATCTGAGGTCCAGCTGAGGAAGAACTCTCCTCCTTGGAACGCTGGGCAGCCGAAATGCAGCAGCTTGTGAACTCCAAGGCACACAGGTAGGACCAGCCAAACCACGTGTGAGCTCTCTGGGTCGCGACTCCGGAGAACTTAAGTAGTAGAGTCACTTGTAGCACCTTAGTGCACTGCTATGGGGAAGGTGGGTTAACCAGAGAGACAAAGGAGAGTTTCTCCTTAAATAAACTCTTTTTGGGGCATGTGCTATCCAGCCATAAACTATCAAACCCGTCCTCTAAACTATCACTACTGGATGAAGAGGGGGTGACGAGGGGATGACGAGGGGGATGACGCTCTCCTGAGGGGTGGTGGCAATATGCAGATCCTACTCCTACATCAAAGGTGCCTTTTGGCAAGGTGTGAATCTTCCGTTCCCATGGACACCCTCTTGATTTGCAGATCTGGTTCCTGCTCCAAAGCCATAAACGCTATTGTCTTTAGATCTCCAAACCAGATTAAGGGAGTAGGGTCACTTGCTCTTTCCATTCCAAGAATGCCGGGGTTCGCTGGGGATTTTCCACAGCTCTCCAAGTGGGTGCAATGGCGCGGTGTCTTCTCCATCCCAAAGAGTCATGGGATACATTCCAGGGACGCACATGGTCCGTATGTGCAACGGCAGGCCCAGGCCAGCCTATTTCTAGGCAAGCATGAGATGCAGAACAAAGCAACACACAACATACAGCAATCCCTGAATACATATTGCATAGGTATTCATGCTAGAGACACACATAAGCAGCATCACCACTATACAGAAATACAAACATAAGCTCATATCGTTACAGAATGGTACATTTCTAAGGGCTGCAGCCTGCAATTACCTTAGGGGATCTTCCCCCCCCTTTTTACCTAGTTTCTGTGTTCAGGCACCAATTGGCAGAATGATGTTTCTGCCACTCTATGTCTTGTGCTTTTTGATATTTCATTTATCTCTCTCCAAACACGGCAAAATTCCCAGGCAAGCTCTGATTTTACAAGTAGATATACAATGCAACAAACTGTGACGGTTTCAAGACTGTCGGACAAATTGCCAAAGTGCAATTTTAAACAATATGGTCTTGTTAGGAACTATTTTTAGATGCAGAGGAGAATTTGGGAGCTGTAATATGTGTCTTGCATTGATGGAAAGCATCAAAGACTGCTGATGCTCATGTGCTGATTGGGGTCAGGAAACCCCAATCGCTTGTTGTGTTGAACTGGTTCACTGGCACATCCAGCCTCCGCTCTCCAATGTCAGTGAAAGGGCTGTTGTTCACTTACATATCTTGGTCTCCATTAGGCTTGCTGAGCTTACCTATACTTCAAGGTCACCACAGACAGGTCATTCATCATTTAAGGACAGCTATATGTTGAATGTGCACGCTGCTTTTGTCCGCCCACAGTTAATGGTATTTATTAGTCAGTACCACTGATCGTGTAGGTGCAAGCACAGAACCTGGTGGGTTTTTGAACTGCAGTTCCCCAGCAACAATGCAAGAGTCCCTGAAGTATTTATGCTCAATATCTAGCAGAATATTTAACAGAGTTGCCAGTCCTTGGCTGGCAATCCCTAGAAGTGAAATAGGGGTGGAGAGTTCAAAGCATCGGTGTTAGTGGCGGTATGACAGCACTTCCCATTTCAGAGCCAGAAGTGACATCACAGTGTCATGCGGTACTCTAGGAATTTCCCAAAATTCTGCAGCTGTTACTGGAAGTGTCCTCATGGAGTCGCCAATTTTTTCAGGGAACGGCAGTTGAAGCATGGACCTATGAGTGGGAGGTTGTTCGATGCTCATCATGATGGCCCTGTCAGCCCTACCATTTAAGCACTCAGGGCATTTACCACTGTACAGTGTAGCTGTTGTTTTTGCAGTTGGTGTATTTTGGTTCAAATAATGAAGTAAAAAAACTCCTTGTGCCCTCCCCAGGGGGCAGTGGGACTTCATCTGACCACCATAGGTGGTAGAGACTCACCAGACATGATAGTGTTCATTCATTGCCTCTTTATTGGATGTAGCAAAGTCCACACAGATTTCCTTATTGGTGCAGTTCCCTTCACTCATTCGTTTCTGCCCTTCGGCTTCAGGGGGCTGTGCTGTGCCTCTGCCTTGGGTCAATTCCACCAGACCAGTCCCAATTTGGTAGCCTTATCTTGCCCCCAGGCCCCAACTCCTCCTTTTAGGCTCCTCTTTGCCTTTCTTTGTACCCTCTCAGCCTTGCTGAGCCAGCTTGCATTCCTCACTTCCCCTGTCTTTTCTGCCACCTTCCTTCTATCCCTGGGGCTTTGCCCCTACTGGTCAAGCCCAGCACCCCCCTCCCTTCTCTGAGCCTTGTGGCGCTCTTAACCATTGCCTTGCCACACTCCAGGGGGGTTTGCAGAGGGCTGCTGCTGTTTTCACATGAGGTGGACCGCCCTGTCCCGGAGCAGTTGCTGCCTTTCACCCAGTTGGTAAGGCTTCTTCTGGCCTCCACTGCCACCTCTGTGCCATGTACCCCCCCCATTAGTTTTTTTCAGAAAACACTGATCCAAGGAAGTGTTGTTACATTCCCTGAACAGATGCAACTCTTCCTTCTTTCCCAAAAAAGTCCACCTATGATTCCATAAAATTGGCATGAGTTAATAAATATGTAAAAAAAGAGTGGGGGATCTAAACAGAAGGGGGGGGAAATCCCACCTCATGTGAAAGCATATATCTAGGCTTATAGGGAAACACACCCTGGGAAACACACTGACTTCTGCCAGCAAAACCAGATTGTTCTTTGATGGAACATTTGACTACCCTAAGATATATCAGGATTTGGCTTGGGTTGAAATAGTTAGATAGTGGGATGGATGGTAGAGAGGTGACAGTGCCAGCCATGGCAAATTAGTTCAACCATGTTCCTGCAAAAAATATATATGTGACACAATTTACAACTGTTCTGAGCACCCAGGAAAGAAAACTTTCCCCTCAGTTTTCTGAGGGTTCTACTGGCAGTTTGCAATCAAATTGTAATTTGAACACAGGCATGTTTGCTCTCTTTTTGCCGGATTCGAAATCAGCCAGAGATAATACTTCTCAAGAAAAGATCAATTTATTATACTTCTTTAGTAGCAGCACCATTTGTATATTTACATAAATCAACCAAACAAGGTCATCATATGACTAAATAGAGTGCTTATTTCTTCCCATCTGCAAAAGCTCTTCCTTTTACAAATCACAGCTTCCCTCTCCTACCTACTTTTTCAGGGAGGAAGACAGGCATCACCCATTTCCTGAATCACATAAAACCGTGTCTCAGTAGGAGAGGACCACAGAGACCTCCCAGCTCACCTCTTGATTCCAGGCCACCATGTAACAGGCCAGCAGAGGCGAAATGGGGGGCTTTGTGATGTCACTTCTGGCACAAAACTGGGAGTGAAGTCATTGCATAAGTGTGGCTCTCTAGAATTTACCCAAAACTTTATGGTTTAACTATAGAGCTTTGGGTGAATCCTAGAGTGTCACCCTGACTCAATAACATCATTCCTGTAGATGCTGGGAATGGCTTTTTACAAATAAAGGAGGGCCCAATTGGTCAGTTCCCCTGGAGAAAATGTCTGCTTTGGTGTACTCTATGGCATTATATCTTATAGTGGTCCCTTCCCATAGCCATACCTCCCTAGACACTCACACCCCCAAATTTCCAGATATTTCCCAATCCAGAAACAGGCTACCCTATTTGAAGGAAAGACAGGAGTACCTCCTCCCCCATGGTTTCATTCTGATTCCCTTCAGGCCAGTGTTCCCTCTAAGCTGAGTTTGTGTGAGCTAGCTCACAGTTTTTTAGCCTCCAGCTCACACATTTTTGTCTTAGCTCAGGAAAGATGTCTCCAGAGCAAACTAATTTATGCAGCAACCAAATCGCTTGCTCACAACTTTATTGCCAGTTGCTCACAAAGTAGAATTTTTGCTCACAAGACTACACAGCTTAGAGGGCACTTCTTTATTTTGTAAAAGCCTTTCCCCACAACTGCTATGTGGCTGCAGGGAACTCAACTTGGGTCTGGGGAACCCGGACCCAACTCTTTAATAATCCAATCATCTAGTCAGTCCCTGTGAGGATTTGCTTGTACAAAGAGTATAAAGAATCATAGAAGCACAAAGTTGGAAGGGGCCATATAGGCCATCTAGCCCAACCCCCTGCCCAATGCCCAATGCAAAATCTTTGTGCCACATCTGGGAGTCCTAGAAATTAACAAGGGAAGGTGTGGTTGGTAAAATGTGAAACCCCAATTCTGTCTGAGAGTCTTAGTGGAGCCATCTTTTTTTTTTTTTTTTAAGTGAGGGGCTTGGATCAAGGGTACATCGTGGCTCTGACTTCATCAGAAACAAAACACTTTTCTCTGGCTCAAGGGAACATTTGAGTATTTTGTGTCATAGGAAAGCTCCTTGCATTGGAGGAGGGTGCCGCTGTTATCTGAACAGAGGGGTAGGACATAGCCTATCGTCCCTCTGCGGGATAAATGGCATCTTATGCAGAAGGCCTGTTAAGCTTAATTTAAACAGATTTTTATAAATGTGTGTTGGTATTACGATATTGTTTGTAATAATAACGCTAATGCATCTGTTCCATCTTTGCAGTTACCTAGACTACCTTGCCTGACATCACACTCTGATAATAACCTCCATCTGCTCTGCTGTGTCTGTCATTTCTTTCCCCTGTAACATATTGTGACAGAGGCTTCATTTACCTAAACTTATCTTGGCAACTTGTACTTCATTAAAGAGAATCCTGCAATCATCAGTTAAAGCCTTTTTTTCTCTCCTATCTGGCCATGCATAGCTAAGCTTCATAAATCATTCTTTCACTTTCCATTTTGCAGCTTCTGGAAAGGTAACATTATTGAATTCAGATCACTGGAATAGACTGGTACTAAAATGTTTATTGACCAGCTTTTAGGCGCTGAGCTCTTGCTTTTGAATGCAGATGGTAATATTAGCTAAAGCTTTCGGATTTTTTTTTTTTAAATGGCTGTCACTAATATGTTTTATACATTGCTATAAATACCACAAAGTTGGAAGGGGCCATATAGGCCATCTAGCCCAACCCCCTGCCCAATGCCCAATGCAAAATCTTTGTGCCACATCTGGGAGTCCTAGAAATTAACAAGGGAAGGTGTGGTTGGTAAAATGTGAAACCCCAATTCTGTCTGAGAGTCTTAGTGGAGCCATCTTTTTTTTTTTTTTTTAAGTGAGGGGCTTGGATCAAGGGTACATCGTGGCTCTGACTTCATCAGAAACAAAACACTTTTCTCTGGCTCAAGGGAACATTTGAGTATTTTGTGTCATAGGAAAGCTCCTTGCATTGGAGGAGGGTGCCGCTGTTATCTGAACAGAGGGGTAGGACATAGCCTATCGTCCCTCTGCGGGATAAATGGCATCTTATGCAGAAGGCCTGTTAAGCTTAATTTAAACAGATTTTTATAAATGTGTGTTGGTATTACGATATTGTTTGTAATAATAACGCTAATGCATCTGTTCCATCTTTGCAGTTACCTAGACTACCTTGCCTGACATCACACTCTGATAATAACCTCCATCTGCTCTGCTGTGTCTGTCATTTCTTTCCCCTGTAACATATTGTGACAGAGGCTTCATTTACCTAAACTTATCTTGGCAACTTGTACTTCATTAAAGAGAATCCTGCAATCATCAGTTAAAGCCTTTTTTTCTCTCCTATCTGGCCATGCATAGCTAAGCGTCATAAATCATTCTTTCACTTTCCATTTTGCAGCTTCTGGAAAGGTAACATTATTGAATTCAGATCACTGGAATAGACTGGTACTAAAATGTTTATTGACCAGCTTTTAGGCGCTGAGCTCTTGCTTTTGAATGCAGATGGTAATATTAGCTAAAGCTTTCGGATTTTTTTTTTTTAAATGGCTGTCACTAATATGTTTTATACATTGCTATAAATACTCCTGATGGCAGGCCATTGAAACAAAGCTGCCAGCAGAAAGCAAGCTGGAGTCCCCTTTCTCCCTTGCGTCTAGAGTTGCTAGGTCCCCCCGGGGCCACTGGCAGGGGATGGGGGGGGGCTAGATCTAGGTTGGGAAACTACTGGAGATTTGGGGAAAGTAGCTTGGGAAGGATAGGGATCTCAGTGGGGTACAATGCCATAGAGTTCAACTTCCAAAACATCCATTTTCTGCAGAGGAACTGATGTCTGTAATCAGATGAGCTGTAATTCTAGGGGATCTCCAGATCCCACCTGGAGGCTGGCATCCCTACTTGCTTCTCTGGTTCTTTGCTTAGTTAGCCTCTATAAAAGAAAGGTTAGGTTGGAACACTTTTCGACACAGATCCCTGGGTACGCAAAAAGGGACTCAGTGTCCACCTCATAGAAAGCAGGGCTGCATTCAAAAGTAGGAACCTTATGTGGGAAAACAATACAGCTGCAAAGGACTGCTATAGTACAACGGGAATGCAATGCCCAACATAGTGACACAAAACAGGCAGCCTGGCAACTGGGAGGAGGCAGATGTGCAATGTTGTGGGAGAAATACCAGACGTTCATAACAGAAGTGACAATGGGTAGTTCTGGGAATCACCAAAAATTCTATAGCAAAACTATTGTTTCCAGCAATTCCTAGAGTTACCCTTCATCACTTCCAGTAAGAACTTCTGGTAAGTACACGAGGTTGTATTTTTTAAAAAAAGTTCTCCCACTACCATTTTAAGGGGCAGCGGGTAACAAGACTCGGAAATGGGGGATGCCCTGCCCCCACTGGGGGCTTGGCAACCCTACTTGGGCATGATTCTGAAGCAGCAGTCGAAAAATTCCCTACATAAATAGGCTAAGTTGATCTATCAAAACATTTTTTTTCCTTTTATACAACTGGCAGGCCAAATGAAGGCTCTGGATTGGCCAGGTGAGGTAGAAATAAAAGGAACCAGGCCCTTTTCCTTTACCGGGTCAACAGAGTACTTCATTCCACTTCCTAAACTTCAGACATGGGACTCGAGGCTTCCATCTCTCTGGCTTGTCCAGCACAAGCCACAGACTTTGTGACAAGCCACCACCATGGATATCAAAGATGCCCAACTGGCCTTGACTGTTATACTTTTTCCTTGCAGTCTCCAGGCCTGGATGTTTCCAGAGGCTGCACGGAAGGTGAAAGAGTCTTTCAATCTGAGACTGAAAAATGCTATTTTATATGTAGATTTTTTCATCTCAAAGCCTTGGCCGTATGACCAGCTTTGAGTCACATTGAAGACAGATTGAAACGCAGCTGCGGGAGGCACAGGTGGTGGCAGCCTGGAAGCAGAAGTAATCCTTGCAGATGGCTTATAAACTCCATACGGACCACAGTGGTATTTGATGATAGAAAGGGCTTCATGGCTGTAATTCTAGCTTCTGTCTTGGAAACTACATAGAGTCCTCACCATTCTGTTGTTTGTCAAACAATGGCATGACTCGACCTATTTTAGATTGCAAACCCTTAAACAACAGGCTGGAAAGCAACGCAAAGGAATCCAGTCCAAATGCAAACATGGAGGCATAATCTTTTGTATCAAAAGATTCCCATAGCAAATTAGCCAATATATTTGGGTTGGTTGAGACACTGCTTGTTCATCACTTGGCAATATGACTAGCAAAAATTCTTTCTTAAATGAAAGGGCCAGATATGGAATTCAAGTGGAGAATGTTCATACAAGACTGATTTAATCTACATACAAGCAATCCTAATAGTCTTTAGACATGCTTTCACCAAGATGTGAACCAGATGACGATATTGGCCAGCTACACTTCAGACAAGAAGACAATAAACTTTTACTAGCTGTTGTGATCACAAGAACTGCTGCTGTCCATATTATTGATTATGGGACTCGTGGGTTATGTTTCTTCAGATGAATGCCTACCTAGGAAGGGCTGGGACTGTTTTTACATAGACAAAATCAGCCTCATCCACCAACCAAGGGAACTTTGACTCTCAAATGTTTATACACTGTCACTGCTCAGGTGGGGTGTCACCTGATGCTGCCACCACTCTGGATTTAGGATCCCTGGAGAAGGCCCAGAGCACCCTCCCAAGACCTTCAGGCCTCCCTTTTGGCCAAATAATAGGCGTGAGGACCACACAGAGTACAACAAGGAAAATAGTTTCTTTTATAGGAGGTCAAATAACAAGGTGCAGAATAATAACAGTAAGTGGGTGAAAAGAAAAGAAATCAAATGCCCTAACACGTCTAAATATATACTGTCCCTAGCTCACTATCTCAAGTGGCCTTAGACTACTTACCCTTCCCTCAGGATGAGGGTTTCTTCCCCACAGCAGCCTCTCTTCTGGCTCTGTTTTCCTGGGAAGAAGAACAGCTTTTCCTCTTGTACCAGTTCTTTTATTACACAGGCCTATTGGTCAAAATTGGCACCAAAACTTCCCAAGGCCTTCTGGGGTTTGTAGGCCCAGCCTTCCCTACTGCTAGCCAGACTTCCTGGGCCCCTGGTGGCACAGCCCAGATCATGACATACCCTGAAAACCATGTTGGTCTCTAAGGAGCTACTGGACTCAAATCTAGTTGATCCACCAATCAGTGACAAATATCCAGCCAGCTTTTCCATTTGCAGAAGAGGAGACAGCGATTTCCCCTGACATCTCCTCCTACTGCAGACCCCCTCAGTGGGCTGCAGCAGGAGGGGAAAGAACATCCCACTTTATGAAACCTGCAGATATTTGGATAACTGCCAATATCTCCATATACAAAGAATTTCCCTAATGGAGATGTGTAGAATGTGCATTTCCCGCTACATCTCAGTGCTTGGCCTAACCTTGTGAACTGTCTGGATGCATCCTTTGATGTGGACTGAGATATCCAGAGCCAGTAGTATTTCTGTATGAAAGTCTAATATATGCCCTGATGGCCTGAGCATGAATCTTCTTCATTAAATGCTTCACATTTTATTGTTATCCTAATGCTATTTATGTTTCACCTTAAAATTAAAAAAGGGGAAGATATTTTCTCTCAGGCAGGAGAAACCTCTGTTTCATTAAGTTGAGCCCACGTTTATGTCCATTACAGTACTTCTTTGGATCTTGGCCAATATGCAAACAACACAAACATATATCATTTGCAAAAATCTGCTATCAGCTCCTATAGCAATTCCCCCGAGCAATTAAGGTGCATCTTTTTAATGGAATGTAATAATTATTGCAGTTGGGGGATATTTGCTTGCATTTATATGGCTCGTTCTGCATCAAGCACTAGGCAGAGTTTGCAAAATCAGTTTCTTCTTTTAAAAAACAACCTATTATCTTTGGCCATTGAAACAATTATCTGCCCCCTTTTTTAAAAAAAAGAACATGAATTTGCATCTGTATCACATTGTTTCAGTGCATGGGAAGGGGTGGCATCAGCACCGAGGACTCCTAAAAGGAAAGAGGCATTTCGGAAACCCTCCTCAGATACAATTTTTCCCACAGGCAGAATTTACCCCAAGGATAAATAAAAATGCAAGCCAGGCAATAAGACAGTGTCAGCCAATTAGAATATATAGGTGAGATCATCTCTGCTCTATGTGTGTATTTCTTCCCCGGGAAGTCTCTAGGCTAATTTTAGTGTTGATGGAAACAGTGTGAAAATGAAATGTAAATTCTATTTAAAGGTACAGCAGACGCTTGTTAAGGAAAAACACACTTCTTTGGGACCTTCAGTTACTTCGATTCATTCGGTTATCCCCTCCTCCACTGCTCCCAGCCCACAATGGTTTTGCTTCAGAACAGGGAAGAAGGCCCTTGATCCGTTTCAAGAGTTGGCCTGGACATGTTGGATCTGCACTGCTGCCTTTTCAGAGTCAACAGTAGTTGATTACATAGGTAAATAATCTGACTCAGTATTCACTCCAGGTGACCTTGCAAATGTGGCAATTAATGCTCCTAGACATGGCTGGCTGTTAGGGCAGCAGCGGGGGAAGGGGTAGAGGTTGCTGTGTATCTAATGGTGCAAATGCATTTCAATACAAACCCAGAAGTGACAACATTGTACTGGGGGGAAAGGTAAGCAGGGTCAGCCCTGGTTAGTATTTGGATGGGAGATTACCAAGGAAGTCCATGTTCACTACACAGAAGCAGGCAATGGCAAACCACCTCTGAACATCTCTTGTCTTGAAATCCCTACAGGGTCACCAAAAAGTTGGCTGTGCCTTGATGGCACTTTCCACCGCCAGCTAATGCAGGGATGACCTACTACACTTTTGCAACTTCACACTTTGGGGATGAACTCACCCATGCCCCCTTCCCTTTACCGCTCTTTGAAAAGCTTGACTGAATCAAGTGTGGTATGAGCACAGAGGCACTAAATCTATAAGAAAATTTAATAAACAAATAAAAAGTACATACATGTGCTGTATAAGCACCAGGCTTAGCAAGCTGTGATGGACTGTCAAGGTTAAATGCCTTACAGAGTCTGAGAGCCTTTGAGTGACAGGCTATACAAACAGAATTTGGTGGAGAGAGTCAGGTAAGAAATGACAGGAACTGGCAGTTGAAGAAGGGAGAGTTAAGCACTGACTGTGGACTGGGAAGGAGGCAAAAGGATGAGAGGATCAGAGAGGATCCCCATTCAAGCCAGAAAGAGAAATTGCTCCTAGTGAAGAGAAGTAATCCCTGCCCAGTGAAAAGGAGATAGCTCTTAAAAGAGGAGTGATTCCCTGGTCAGTGTATATAGAAGGATTCTGGGAACTTTGTATGTTCCCACCTTTTAGACTGTAAGAGTCAGTAAAACGCAGAAACCTATGTTGAGGGTTTAAGTAGAAATTGAAAAGAAAGCCTCAAAGTTTTAAAAGACATTTTTGAATAGCAGAAACACTTAATTTTTGGCAACAAATTATCTGGAGCCAGTCCTGTAGACAGAAAATTTTCAGTGAGGGGGCAGGGGCATGTGCCCTCAACATGGTGATGTCAATTGTGATGTCACCCAGATGTGACCTGATGATTGGCACTGGGGTAGGCATTGGGGTGGGCCATTCTCCCCTGCCTGCCTGCCTGCCTCCTCTGCCATTCTCCACCATTCTCTTCATCATTTCCTCAGTTTTATTATCGGTTCACCTCATACATTCTACCCCTGATTCCACCTGACCTTTTCTCCTCTAAGTTAAATAAAACCTTTTGGGTTTTTTTTTGAACTTTCAAAAGCCTCTCATATGCCATTTCAGAAGTTGAATATAAGAAGGTGATTGTGTCTCTTCCCTTTGTTCCCTGGGCTGGGCCCAGGGACATATATATTAAAGCAACTGGGTGGGACAGCCATAGACAAACAAATAAGAAGAAAATATAGGGGCTGCTCAGCAAGAAAGAAGAAGAAGAAAGGAAAAATCCTGTGCATGAGGAGAAAAGGGCAGCATTTGGTGATCTTTGGTGGCAGCATTGTGATCTTAAAATAAAAACCCACAACTAATTTATCCCACCACAAATACAAACTAAAATAAGAAAATATTTTATAAATTTGAGAGGAATTATCTCAGAATTCCTGTCAGAAATGGCATCACCACACAGACCCAGAGAGGCCCATGGGGGTAGTCAGGAAGAGGAAGATATTACAGCTGAAAAAAATCCTAGGCAGAAAGTGGAAATTATGAGAATGAAAACTGAATCGGCAAAAATAGAAGCAGAAAAAGAACAACAAATACAGTTAGCCAAGGTTGAGACAGAACAGGAAAAAGCTAAAATGGCACAGCAGGAGAGAGAGGGGGAAGCTGAGAGAGAACATGAAAAAGAAATGTATGCTATGAAGATGAAGAAAATACAGTTAAGGGCAGAATTGCTACTTTGACAAAGAAGTGGAGAGAGTACACAGTGGAACAAAAGAAATTTCCACGTTCTCGAAAAGGGAATGATGTGGAGGCATTTTTCTTTAGCTTTGAACACACTTTTCAAGACTTTGGGGTCCCAGATGAGGACAGAATGATTTATTTGCACCCACAGATTTGTGGAGGACTGAATGAAGTTTACTCAGAAATTAGAAATGAGGAAACCTCTAATTATTTTCTCTTTGGACGTGGTCAGACGTGTGTCATGGATGACAATGACTGCACCAGGACCCCGCCCAAGTTGGCAGTGTAGCCAAAGTTGCCAGTATCACCAGAGCTGGAAGCCGGCCCCTCTGACTCCTCAGGAGTTGACAGCTTGCCGCCGCCAATGCCCGAGCCAGTAACCCCCACACCTGGTCCTTCAGCAGCCGATGAGGTACAGGTGCAAACAGAAAGCCTGCCTGATTCTCCTCTGCAGGTGGCTTGAATGAGGGAGCATCTCCACAGGGGCTTAGCAACCTGCTGCCAAGATGTATACTGGCAAGGAAGGCAGGTGCTGAGCCCTGTGTACTGACAGGAGCACCGCCACTGTTAAGGGAAGCACTGCTGAAGGCCTATATAGTTCCTGCTCGGGGTTGGGCTTTCCATGGAAGCAACAAGTCAAATCCATGCTGACCTCACGCCCACCCTTGGTTCCTGTTTCTGGATCTCACTCTTGTTTGAGTACCTGGCTTCCTGACCTCATGCTTCAGATGGACTTCTTGGACTCTCAACTCGATTCCTGTTCTGTCTCTTCTGGCTATGACCCCCCAGACCAGACCTGACTTCTGCCTCCTGGCCTAGCCCAGCCCGTTACAATGTGCCATTTGGTGCGGAGGGGAAGCAAGCCTATTTTCCCTGGTGGAAACTGACATGGTGTTGCGTGATCGAACATCCTTTGTAGCTGGGGGCTCAGCCCGTCACTGCCCGATCAGATGGCATGTTTGGGTGACTGGGGGGGTTTTTTTTGCCTTTTGTTTCCCATGTGCATAAATGAGGAATTGCACCTCTGCACTGAGAGATCTCCATGGAGTATGCAGTTATGCGCATACTGCTAAGCAAGGGGAAAAAGGCACTGAGTCGGGATGGAATGAGCAGACCATCTCGACAGCATGAGAACTGAGTCGGGATGGAATGAGCAGACCATCTTGACAGCATGAGAACTTGCTTAAGTGATCAGACAGGGAAAGTCCATTCATAGCCTCTCAGCAAGCATTAGGACCAGACTTTCCTCGGTGACTTTTAACTACGCTTCCATGGCAGGGCAGGACGGGGCGCTGACAGCTGCAGGACCTTTCCCAGATGTTGCTGTCTGATCATGCCCTTTAGATCCATCAGGCATTTGCAGCTGAGTCAGATTTAAAGGCATGTATGACGATGGCCTTGAAAGAAAGAGTGAGAGTTAAATATGGACTCTCAGCATAACAAAGCAGGAAAGCCTTTACAGAAATTATAAGAAAACTGGGTGAAACATATGCACAATTAGTTTGTTGCTTAGACAGAGCCTTAACCAGATGGGTTGAGGGAAGCGAAGTAAAGACATTTGAAGACCTGAAGCAATTCATTGGTTTAGAACAGTTTTATAGACAAATTCCATCACAGCTGAGATGGTACCAGAGAGATAAAAAATGGTAGATGAAGCCACCACTGTGTTAGATGAAATAGAAGGGAACTTGGGAGGATCTCTTTTCCAACCCCCATCAAGAAAAATAAAGTTTGGGGCTGTGGTATATTTTTTGTATATAAGTACCACAGTTTCATGTGCTTCGGCATTTAGTCATGCCAGCCACATGACCCTGGAGAAGTCTTCGAACAGTGCTGGCTCTTCAGCTTGGAAACGATGAGCACCGCCCCCTAGAGTCAGATTTGACTGGCTTTCGAGCAAGGGAAACCTTTACCTTTACTATGTACGTAATGGAACAGTCTGCTCCTCCCCTAATATCTGTGTGATTATCCTATTGGGTTTTGTCCTATTGTGTAGAGCTCTTGTTTCAGTTTCCAGGTTTGTATGTCAGCTGAAATTGTGGTTGTTGGAGTTGTCTCCTTGCAAATAAATGGCTGATGTTTTGAGCCAGCTTGTTTTTGCTGAATGGACCTGAGAACGGGTGCCTGAGTGAGTACTGTAACCTGGGAACCCACAGCCAAAGGGGGACATTACAGCTCAGAGAAAATTGAGCTGACAATAACAAACATTGTGAGGCAGAACACTCTTGAGCCACATAGAAAGAGAGGACTGGTGTGTTTTAACTACCAGGAAGAGGGATATATAACATTCCATTGTACAAAAGTAGAGAATTTAGTTAAAAGGTATGAAACAATTACAGAACACCAACCAAACCCTGTTGCTGAAGAGGTCCAACCAAACCCTATACCTGAAGAAGCCCAAAGACCAGCTAGAGTCTTACAAGTATGGAAAGTACAGGAAGATTTATACAGGGAATATATGGAGTTGGTGGAGATTAACAACAAAGAAGTATTAGGCTGGAGAGATACAGGCAGAGGTCATTTCGGGGGCGAACGCGGGGGATCGCAGTTCCCCCGGGTGAGGTGCAGGGGGCGGGGCACATGACGAAGCCCCGCCCCCTGCTTCCAGCCGCCCCGCTTCCAGCCCTCATTTAGCCAGGAGGAGGCAGGAGAAGAGGGAGGGTAAGTTGCTTCCTCCCCGCCTCTCCCCACCCCTGCCTGCCTGGGGCCAGGGAGGGCCTTGGCGGGGCTTCCTCGCACTCCCGCTGGCCTTGCAGGTCCACCGCCGGACCCCTGATGTCAGGGGGTGTGGCATATGCTAAGGAGTTATGCTAATGAGTTCCCCTAGCTCTTTTTCTATGAAATGACCCCTGGATACAGGGGCCGAAGTTACCTTAATAAAGACACATTTGTACAGAAAGAACAATACTTACCTGGAAGGATGTACAGAATCAAGGGAATCTGTGGCCCAGAATCTGAAGTAAACTTGGCAGAAATCCCCATTAAATAAAAAGGATTCAAGGGCAAGTGGATAATGGGAGAATTGGAAGTTCCAATAATACTGGGAAATGACTTGGCCTCACAAGCTAAATTGGTAAATGCAGTAAACTAGGCATAGGTCTCGGATTCAGGCTTTAGAGCTGCCTATACCAGAAGCTCAACTGGTTGCTACAGAAACCAAATGTAGCGACTCTTCTGAACAATTACAGGTGGAGTACAGTGTGTGAGAATCAGAAAGTTTGTTGCAGAATATCCCTGCATACAAGCTTATAAAGAAAAGGCAATGCCTTCTAGCCCTAACACTAGACATACTATAACAAAACTGTTATTATGATACATTATAGCAATTAGATAGACCTCGATTAACTCCATTCTCTGGTTTAGGGGCTTCTCCATGTTGTCCCTTGTTACATGGTCAAGATGGAGTCACAATGCAGAAGCCAGACTTTCATGGCTCAGCAAGCTGAAGATGCTCTAAGTAAGGGGCAAGCATAACAGAAGAGAGCGTCTCAGATGTGTCCCCAGAATTTACAATCTCCTATTCAGGAGCTCGTCCCCTCTCACTGTTCATCCCTTTCTTCCTGACCCAAAGAGATATAACTCTAGCATGGGTTCCCTTGTTTCTGTCCTTAGGTGTAACATTCTAGCTAAGGCTGTAGATGGTAAACCTTCTGTTCTAATCTGGCCAGGTCTATCTGCATAAATTAGCACTGAAGGGCTCTTTGCTTGGGAGAGAGTTGGCATCTCCCATGGTTTTTATTTTGTTAATCTTTTACCAGCATAAAAAGCTTCTGGAGCATGTGGAAAATTCAGCCCCAGTTTTTGAAATATTGATGCGAATTCTTGGGTAGAAGGCATTTCTCCAAAGGAATGAAGTGTGGCAATAATAGCACACCAAATAGCTGGTGGTGGGAGGGTAGGATAAAGAACTGACTATGGGATTTCTACTCTCTGTTATACCAGTAAAGTATAGCCCAGCCCTTAGTTTATAGATCCAGATATGAATCCTCTTCCTGCTCAGATACATTAATCGTTCACAGCATTCTTAGTGTCTTTTAACTGAGAATATTTAAATAATATTTTGCCAAGGGTTTCATTTAAAACAAGAGATCTAAGTGAAGAATATGATGATTGTCGTTGATTATAGAGAAAATATCAAGCGTGATGACTCTACTATGAAACTTGTAACGTTATGTCCTGATCTTTCCTCCTATAATTACAATAGCCTACGAAAATCTTGCAGCCACTCGTTCGCCTTAATGGAAACATGAAAATACTGAAATTAATATGCTACAAAGCAGATTTTCCCATAGGTGATCATGAACACAATTTTAAAAATAATAATAATAACCCTTGAAGATATGCTTTTTGTAGTCAAAAGTCTGAAGAGTGTTTTTACTGGGGAAAAGAGGGAGGAAGAGAGATATAAAGACAATTTATATTATGATTTTAAGTACATGCACATCACTGAATGCAGGGCTCTAGTGTCAATCTGGGACCCTTATCATCCTAGCGAGTAATGACAAGTGCAGATGGGTGATTCCACAGTTATTTGCCCCAAGTTCCACACTGTTGGAAAGGCTTTTTTCCTTCTTCCCCACAGCATCATGGTGCATTTGTGCACCACTCAGGGTTTGTCTGGATTTCTCCAGTCTTTCTCAGACCTGCTTTGCTCTGCCAGTGTTATGTATTGGGACTGAATCATTCCTGATTGAATCACCCCAGAGATTGGCTGAGCTTGGAGCACAAGAACAATAGCCTACCAGGATTCTGAATGTAACCAATCTAGTAGTAATGTTATGTAAATAGCCTATCAATGGGAGTGGGGTGTGTTTGGGTGTGGCATTTGCATGCTATTTAACAGAGCTGAGGCTCTGGAGACTTGTCTTGCTCTTGCTGGAATCACAAATAAAGTTGAGCTGATCACTAGACTCGAGCCTGCTATTCTATGGAACCCACTATTTAATAGCCTGGATGGCCACTGTGTGGTTGGAAAAGTTTGGGTTTCCACACTATTTCCACCACAGCAGCCATTTCCTCTCCCTACTGCAGAGGGGATCCCCCCCCCTCAACAGGCAATTTAATAGTGTTATATTGATATACCATTATACCAGAATGTGCATTAGAGTCTCTGAATTCCCAGCTTGCGTCTTTTTTAAAAGTAAGTCTCCCTATATATCTCTGCAATCAAATGGGCTAAAAACCAAAAGCTGAGAATTCAGAGGACCTGATGCATATTTTGGCCTAGTGGTATTATACAATGCACCAACTTAAACAGAAACTACTGGGGGAAACTGCTGTGCAGGCACCTTTCAAATTTTGTGGCAGGGTGCTGGGTGCTACTGCCAAATGGTGCCACAGGAGGCAGAGCCAAGTGCATACACTGGAGGAAGGGGTAGGGTTGCCAAGTCGTTCCTCAGCCGCAGCGGGAGACTCCCGGGTGGCGACTGGAGTGTGCGCGCCGCACTCTATGTTTTTCCCTCCGATGGTCGTGGCCCCGCCCCCAGCATGCCCGGCGTCCTAACGTCACTTCCTGGTGACACACACGTCGGGGTGGGGTTCCCCCCGGGGCCCAATCTGCCGCCACTGTGAACTTGGCAAGCTGGGGAAGGGGGATTAGGAATATAAACACACACACACAAGAAGTCCACAGTGGAATAGTGGGCACACAGAAGATAATTACCAGTCAGGGAAAGGGACAATACAACAGAGAGAGAGAAGAAAATGAAAGACTATTCTGGTGCTCCCTAGCCCCAGGGCCTCAGAGCTGATCCATGGGTCCTGTTTACAGGATCCTGGTTTGAGGATTCCCCCCTCTCCAGCTCGACTGGCTTGTCCTCTGCCATCTTGCTGGGTGTCTCAGGCAGGTCTCCCTGGGTCTCAGAATGGGGGAGAGAAGGGGGTTGCACCACCTTACTCATTCTCCTTCCCCAGGACTGCAGAATTCGCCACATCAAAGCTGTGTCCTCGTCTCCTCCCTGGCCTTTCCCAAGAACCTCCCTTTAAATGTCCAAATAGCCCCACCTGCTCCCTGGGCATACCCGGACTCTCTCTGAGGGAGAACAATGATTTGGTCCTCTCCTGTTCTTCCTACGAGGTTGATGGATGACTTCTCCCCCCAGCTGCCCTCCCTCCTGCCCTATTGATTATGCCAGGACTTGGGTGGGATAGGCTGCCACTCCTCAAGCCCCACCCCTGGTTTCCTGTGGCCCTCCCAAGCCCAGGCAGCTGGGTCTGTGCTGCTGTTGGGCTTACTTGCCCTGGTACCGGCATTTCCAGCCCTACCCTGACTTCTGTCCTGGCTTGCCTTTATGCTGGCCTCTCCAGCCCTGCCCTGACTTCTGCTTAGGCAGTATAGTCCGTGATCTTCTCTAGGCCGCTCCAATGTTGGTCGCCAGCTGGTTCCTCTACCTGCACCTGGAATTGTGGTGCCAGGTAATGGCCTTAAGTTGTCGTCTGGAAGGCTGCCAGGCTCTGTCAGTGGGAGTGGGGTCGCTGGAAGCTGTGTCTCCCATGGCAGCAGTGGAGTCTCTGGTGCCAAGTCTGGCAGCATCTTTGAACACCTGGATCCTTCCCTAGTGACCAGTGGAGTCCATTTATTTGTATGAAGGCAGCTAGTCACAGATTCTGTCTTCACAATGGCCCTATGTACCTTTCTGAAGTACATAGAGGATACGTAGGGAACTGCCTGTGGAAACCATAGCTCCCATGGGCACCATGTTGGAGAAGCCTAGTACATGCCAAGAGAGTGCCAGTAGGATTTTAGAAAGACTTTTGGCCCTCTTGTCAGAGACAAGCTCAAAAATGTTACCATAGCCCAAAAAAATAATAATCACATTTACTCATATTAACACCATGGATTCTTACCTCTCCATGACATCAACTGCCTTTGCCAAAGGTTCACATTTACTCATATTAACACCATGGATTCGTACCTCTCCATGACATCAACTGCCTTTGCCAAAAGTTTAAGGTAAATTGATGTATACCTCAAATATTGAGGCAAACTGATAAAACTTTGCTGGCCTTTTGTAGCTCTGTTTCAACTGCTTATGAAACACCAGGTGATTCTGCATCTAGCATTTGCTCCACTTTTTCTCAACTGGGAGGGGAAAGTGCAGTTCAAAACCACATTCAAATACCTTCGGGCTACACAGTACTGACTGACTGAAAAGTCACCCCTGAATGGCCATAAATCTATGCGGGAAGGTACCATAAAACCTGATGATCAAAGGAAGCAAAAGCGGCCTGCAGTGTGGAGGGTACTATAAAATCCGATGATCAAAGAAAGTGAAAGCAGCATGCAGTGCAGAGAGGAATTTCTGTTCCAATGTGGGCTTGGTATAACAATGGAGGAAAAAGCCAATGCAGAATCGCCCACCCTTGAATCTCACATGACAGTTGTGTGGGATTACTCAATCAGAAATCAGAAATAGATAGACCAGCAGTGGACTCAAATTATATTTCATCGCCAACCTGCCAGGTTTTCTTTTATAATAACCAAATCCACATTTCATGTCCAGTTGTCCTGTCCTCATTTTATACATTGCCCATGAAAAAGCATCTCTGCTTGTGTTAAATAAGCATCAGTCAGACAGAAAATGTGTCACTTTAAGTCCTGGAGCCAGTCAGCCCTTAAGTTCTTGTGTGAAAGTAGCACTCTCCAGATTTGCTAAGACTACAAATTACAGTTTGCCGTAGGTTAGCAAAATCCTTAAAACCTTTGAGAATCAAGACATATTGAAAAATCCATTTTGCTAGCTTCATAAAAAAAAACTCTTAAAAGCATTCTTTGTTCCAAGTGTAGAAAATGCAAGGAAGGTGGAAAGATATTATTACTGAGG
Organism: Gekko japonicus; assembly: GCF_001447785.1. Classification (NCBI taxonomy): domain Eukaryota; kingdom Metazoa; phylum Chordata; class Lepidosauria; order Squamata; family Gekkonidae; genus Gekko; species Gekko japonicus. Next base: position 197,095 of record NW_015165324.1, read on the forward strand.
GCAAGTATTTGCCTTTTAACTGGAATTCTTTCGCTGTTATTAAACATCTTGTGGGGTTTTTTTCCATTGACAGTGATTTCCTGATAAAAGCCCTAGATGTCATCATACAGCTTTAAAGAATCATCATAGCTGGGTTTCAGCTTAAAATAGATCCCACTGCCATGTGGATACTTTGTTTATGTGATGGATGGTCACCAATAGGGACAATCACTCACTTGTTACCAACCATGTTTCCTCTGCAGTCATTATTTAGCTAGAATGGCTGGTAAAGGTAATTGAATGTTCATCATTTTCATTTTATATTTATGCTATTTTGTCCCTTCAGTTCTGCGAGGTCAATCTGGAGGAGCATCACCCACCCAAGGACACCTAAAGCGCAAGCCTAAGAAGAGTTACCCCCTACTAATACTTCAGTGTACTTTAAAGGGCATAACTTTGCTTAGTGAGCTTTTCTTTTCTTTTTATGCCCCCCCGAAGGGGATTTTTTATTTGCATTTTCCATAAACTACAAAAACTACAACTAAAAGTTGGAAGGGGGAGGGAAACTAAAACCCTAAAACCCTATAGCTATGGGAAATGGGAAAAGGACAAACTAATACATGAAAACTACTTGATAAGGAAAGGAAGCTACGATTCTAAACTATTTCATCTATTGGATTTGGGGAAAGGAAAGCTAATACATGTCACGATCTAATTAGCTAAAAGTAAGGCTTATTAACCTAATGTTACAAGTTTGGTATACAGGTTGGTTCATTACAGTATTACTTTAAGAATATGCATTTAATAGCTTAACACAAATTCTGCCTTTAAGAACTGATGTTCTAGAGTCTTTTCTTCCTGCGTTTCTTCGTTTTCTTGAGTTTGGGGCGACTTCTCCTTTCTCCGATTCCGATGATTCTGATAATGTGGAAGTAGTGCTTTTTGAATCCTATGAGTAGGATTCTTCTTCTTCCTCCTGGTTTTGAGTTCTTTTCTTTCTTCTTATATTTTGAGTTGAACATTTGGTCCATAAATTTTTCCGCTTTTGGAACAGAATTAATTTTGTATTTTTTAATCCAGATAATTGAAGCTCAGTCCTTCCAGGAACAACCATCTGTATGGTACTCCCTTTTTTGCAGAGTGGGAGTAAGCATCCTGTATAGTTTCCTCCATTTTCTAAAGTCAAAGGGAATCTTTTAGTATTTTTATCTCTTTGTTCTTAATTTTTAGGGATTTTCCCAATGTAGATTTTAACACTAGTTCTCTGGTAGATTGTTTCGTTAATTTTAAATAGGTTTCCACTGGGAGTTTATTTTTCTTTATAAAATCCGGGTAAGTCCTGTAGGCTACATCCATCTCTTTCAATAGGTCTTCCAGTTTGTAATCCATTAATGGAGCCAGAGCCTCCGCCAAAAGTTCTTTTAGGTCCTTCTCTTCAGGGATCCCATGGAAACGTAGAACATACGTAGATCTTTTCAGCTGGAGCTGTATTAATTGCGTTTTATCGGAGGATCTTTCTTTCTGTGCTTCATCTACTCTTTTGTTGATACTCTCAGTCTGTTTTTCCATTTTTTTCCCACCATTTTCTCGGTTACTGAGGTTCTTTTATCCATTTGATTCAGTTGTTTTTGAACACTGTCCCGTTTGGCATTGAGGTTAGTCCATTAGGGGGCACAGTGCATTTGCTAACAGTGAAGAAAAGTCTGTAGTTACTTCCTGGTTCTGAGAGGGAGTCGTTGGTATGTTATTTCCGGTCACCAGTTTTTTCTCCGGCGCCCTCCGTCCTCTCCCAGGCATAATATCAACAAGAAGTAAGTTTTCCAAAACAAGGCAAAAAGTTGTACGATTTAAATCCGCTTTGTATATATTGGAAGTTTTTGCATTCGCTTAACTTCTTATGCGCTTATTTTAGCTCTAAGTATTTTTATTTCCGATTTAAAAACCGCTTTTAAGTCTTTTTCAAAAAGGGGGGGGAGGTGCTTGGTCCCTCTCCCTCCACACTTCAAACTTAGGCACTTCCAATTAATACCAAGGTCTGTTCGCTTGTTCACCTGAGCATTGCTTAACTCACAGTTTGGAGACCTGGAGATCTTTTGGAAGCATTTTAAAGTTTTGATCATGGTCACTTGCTTCGGTAGTCATCTCTAAGTGCCACATTGGCTCCACGGCGATGGTATCTTTTGGGGATAAGGTGAGCCTCAATTCCTTAGCCGTCACCTTGGAAGAGGCTCTCCTCAGCTCCCCAGGCTGGGGGTCTGCTATGAAGAAAACGGGAGGGTCCGGGACCATCGCGGACCCTGCCCGTCAGCCGAGTCTTGGCACGTCTGCATCAGAGTTTCTTCAGCTCCCCAGGCTGAGAGTCTCCTACAGAGACCCCGGGGTGGTCCGGGATGAACTTGGACCCCTCCCGTCAGCCGGGTGTTGGAGCGTCCCCATCAGAGCGAGACGGGACGCGTCCGAGCGGCAAAACGCTTAAACCGGAAGTCACTTAGTGAGCTTTTCTGACTCCATGGTACAAATCCATTATCCACCACACTAGATGGGCTATAAAGAGAGACCAATGTACATCCATCTCAGTGCTTCACTCCTCTAATTTTGAACAATCTCTTTTAATTGCTAACTTCTAGTTGCTCCTCCTGTTAAGGCAGCCTGCTTCTGCTAGTAGAGTCTGCCCCTTTTCTACATTAGCTCCCACCTTATGAAATCTGCTCCCTGAGAATGTGTGGAGGTGCAGTATCTTTATACGTTTGTAAGATGCACTGTAAAATCATTAAGAAAGAAGGCAACATGATATAGCCTGATATCAGATCTCAAAAGGTAAGCGGGGTTGGTATGAGGATGGGAGATTACTAAGGAAGATTGTCCAGGGGAAGGCAATGGCAAACCACCTCTGCTTTTCACTTCCCTTGAAAGCCCTTTGCTGGGGTCACCATAAGTTGGTTGCTACTTGATGGCCCTTACATACATATGTAAAGCCATTTTAATACTTTTAATGGTGTTTAAGCTGCAGGTATTTTCAGGGGAGGGAGGGAAGGTGGCATGGTATAGACCAATCTCATCAGATCTCAACCACCAAGGAAGACTCCACAGAGGAATGCAATGGCAACCCATCTCTTCTCACTTGCCTTGAAAGCCCCTTGCTGAGATTACCGAAAGTCAGTTGTTATTTGACAGGACCTACATACATATGGTGGGGGGGTGGACTTGTCAGCTGCCTTGAGCCACAAATATTTTCATACATAAACAATTTGGTTTTCTTCTGCACTTTATGTGTGCTACGAAAGGATCCATCTGAACACATCAGGTAAGCAGGCATATTGCCACCACATTTGATTAACCTCTTTCTATGAACCACTTGTATCTGGATAGCCCAGCCTAGCCTAATCTCCTCATCTCAGAAGCCAAGCAGGGTTGGCCCTGGTTAGTATTTGGATGTGAGACCACCAAGGAATACTGGGGCTGAGACATGGAGGCACACAATGGCAAACCACCTCTGAACATCTCTTGCCTTGAAAACCCTATGAGGTCCCCATACGTCAGCTGTGACTTGATGGCAAAAACAAAATTAACCATTTGGACACATCACTAAGCAACCAGTGCAAACAACACTACCACATTCACTCAGTGAACACTGAGCCACATCCAACTGGTCTGTGAATTAGGCCTACTGCTTCTGTACCATCCAGCAGCTGCAATCCACAAGAAGTGAAGTAAAGGAGAGCATCTAAAATGAGAAGAGCTTGTTGTACTGTTATTTTGGAAGGAGTAGGCCTTCTGTGAATTATAAAGTGTGCTTTGCTTTTGAATAAGCTTCCTCATAAATGTACAAACCTTTCAGCGGTCTAAATTAGAAACATAAACCTGTGTATGTTTTCCCACTACATTGCCTCCTCACTGAGGGAACAGCCCATACCTTGAATTCGTACCTTTCGCAAGTACTTGGACAAAGATACAGTGTGAAATGCTCATGAATACACATTGCAGAAAATGCGCTATGCCAATGTCTTTCTGGATCTGTTCCAAGAAAGCACTTTAGTTCCACAGTTAACTTTAGATGAGGCATCCCAATGACACTAAAGGGGTCTACTCTTATTTTCTGACTGGATCAGGATGCAAATAGATGTATGTACATAGATGAGTTCCCTAAAATTCTGCCCAAGCACAAGAACAGAGGGGTTTTTTCTGATCTTTTAACAGTACAATCCTAAGCACCCTTCTAAGGTAATTTAGAAGGGTGTAATTGTGCTTAGAATGGCACACTACATCTTGCATCTAATTCCATTTAATTTGGGAGCATAAAAGTCAGAAGAACAATCACCCCAACTTTTTATTACAATATATTTTGGTCACAATCACACGCAGAATTAGCCGTGCCATAGGCGCGAATGCCGGGCGGATTTTAAGGGCGCGATCACACAAGAACATCTGCGAAGCATCCCACACACCCGTCGGCAACCCGATTTGCTCTGCCGCAGAAGCGGGGTAAAAAGACACTAGGGAAAGTCTGGAAGCAAATGGGTTGCTATGGGCCAGAAACGGACTTTCCCCTGTGCGATCACTCCAGTGCGCTCCCATGGCGTCGGGATGGTCTGATAATCCCCCCCCCGTTTCAGTATGCACATTTCCCTCCCTGTTTTTTCCCCTGTTTCAGTATGCACATCATCACACACTCAGTGCGGAGATGCGAATCATTGATCCATCATTGAAGCACACTGGAAACAAGTGGCTAAAAAAAAACAACCTGATTCACCCGCGGTTGTGTCTGATCACACAGTGGCAGGCTGCAAATGTGGGTCAAATTCCAATGGAGCAAATAGCCTCGCTTCCCCCCCCCCCCCGCTATCTCCCGTGTGTGACCGCAACCTTTATATGGTCTGTGATGAAATATTGTCCCTGTAGAGACTATGGTAGAGAAAGTGTTTCTGCTGTTGTCTCTTTTTATCGTTTTCCATGGTTAGATAAATATCTTTTTAGTGCCTAGGTTTATATTATTCGTTTTGACTTCCTGTTTTAAAACAACTATTGTACAAAGGCTTTATACATTTTAGAAGTAAAATAAATTTACCTATTAAGAAAGTTCATTGACATTAGTGTTGTTATGGGAGGTGGAATTTCTTTTGCTGCAAGTTGCCTTTTGACAGCCAGCCATTGATTTCTCTTATTCTCTTTTTTTCTTATTTGAAAGAAAGGCAACAGTGGGAGGCTCCTTGTGTCCTGGACCCACTGGAGGACCTCCTGATGGCACCTGGTATTTTTGGCCACTGTGTGACAGAGTGTTGGACTGGATGGGCCATTGGCCTGGTCCAGCATTGTCTTATGTTCTCTTATTGGCTTCTCTTAACTTCAGCCCTTGAAGTTGTTTTATATTACAAATAACAGGGGGAGTGTACTAATAGGAGGATAAGAAGGCTTGGGAGGACATTGCCTGTTTCTGAGCATCTACAGAGTGGAATTCTGAAGTTCTGCAGAACCTCCCTTCCTGGTACACTTATCTTCAAATTTCTCTTTGGTTAAATCAGAACTGAACAGCTTTTCTCCCTTTCCCAAAATACTAGAACCTGGGATCATCCACTGAAGCTGAAGGGGGGGGATTTGATTCAGGACAAACAAAAGGAGGTACTTCTTCAGACAGCACGTAGTTAGATTGTGGAACTCACTGCCGCAGGATGTGGGGATGGCTGCTAACGTAAAAGGCTTTAAAAGGCGAGTGGACAAATTCATGGAGGACGAGGCTGTTGTTGGCTACTAGTCATGATGAATATCTACTCCCTCCTGTAGTTCAGGCAGGCTTCCTCTTTATATCAGTGACTGGGGAGCATGGGTCGGAGGATGCTGTTGCACTCATTTTGTTTGCTGGCTTCCTAGAGGCAGCTTGTTGGCCACTGCGTGAACAGAATGCTGAACAAGATGGGCCTTTGGGCTGATCCAGCTTGGCTCTTCTTATGTTCTTATGACTAGAAATGGATTCCAAATTCCTAAAAAGAGGAAAAGAAAATAATTGTTGGATTTCAGGGAGAACCTGGGTAAAGAAAATTAAGAGCATTTCTCTTAAGCACCGTAGTTTGCAGCCATTCAAAATGATTTAAAATGAAAATTCAAAATGGCACAAAAACACATTTCTAAGGGCAAACCTAAAATAAGGAACTGATTCAGATGTGTAGACATACCACATGGCTCACTTCTTTATTTTAGATGACAGATGTGCAATTCCAGGTTTGAGTGCTCCCAGCTGTAAAATTGAATTCCATACATGGAAGGTAGAATAGCAGAGAGATGACTTTCGGCCTTACTGTCTCCCTTGCCCTGTCCTCTAAAATGGCAGTGTGCATTTCATAGTAATTGGTGGAAATCAACAGCACATCAACCCTACGGTCTTATCAGATATTGGACAATAGGCGGATAGATGGTGAAACCATACATGAAAACAGCTCAACCGTAAAGGTGCCATGATGACGAGCCTGGTATAAGATATAAGCAGAACAGATGAGAGCTATTTGGAGTATGGTATCATCTGGCAGAATGATTTAACTGCAAGTTTCACTTCTGTGTAATCCGCAAATTAAAAAGTTAATGATTGAAACCCCCAGATGGAACCATATCTAACACATAAGCAAATGTTAATAGGCGTATTTTGAAACAACAGAAATAACACATGTCTTTTGAGAACCCATGTGTACCATATCCATATTTTCATTGCTAAGAAATCTAACATTTACATTTATTTTTTGTTAAATAGCACTCCCCCCCACTAGATCTTTGATGCACACTGAAAGATTGCCTTCTTAGAATTAATGTCTACCCCCAGCAATCAAATGCATCAACAATACAGTCAGCATCAATAAATATTATGAAATATGAAGAATCACCTTGTACCCTTGCATCCATATTATTCATTCAATAATCTATCTTTTCTAAAATGAATTACAGGGTAGATGTAGGAACAGGTGCATCTTTCGAGCTTTGTTAAGTACTAAAGTTTTTAAGTGTCTCTCCGGACTGATGACTGATGTGTCACCAACCCCTGGGAAGTACCAAAATATTCTGTAAATAATCTGGACAGCTTCCCATCAGCCTTCTCCCTTGTACCTCTGTCAGCAATTGCTTAACATTAAAGGTTTCTGTAATTAATCTATGCAGTTCAGGGCTGGAGCTGTAAACAGAATTGACCACATAGACTACACTGAGTAAACAGACAATCTACAGCAGGCAGGAAGAAATAACTCAGTGAGTTGTGCATAAGTAGTATCAGAGAGTGCTAGGGATGGGCACAAACCAGCTCACGAATGTAATTTCATGATAAATTTTGGGCAGTTCATGGTTCACGAACTGAAAAGCACACATGCACACACTTTTCAAACATTCAAAAAAGCAAAGAAAAAAGAAAAGAACCCAGGAAAAACAAAATACAAAATTTCCCCTGATGATGAAATGTTGAACTCAACAACATTATGATCACAACAACATTATGATCACTGTGGCTGAGCAACTAGACAGGGAATCACATCCTGCTGTGGACATACAGCTGGGAGGCAGTGAGGTGCTTGCTTCATCCCCCAGCCCAGATCTGACAGGCCAGGGTCAGGTAGCCATTTTACCTCCTCCAGGACCCCCAGGTCTGGAAGAGCAATGCCGGTGCAGGTGTAGTGGGGATTTACAGTCTAGACAGAAGTCAGCCCATTTCAAAGCTCAGCATCAGCTGTCAGTTGCAGAGAAAGGAGGAATATCACTGGAAGAGACATGAAGCAGCTATTGCAGGCATGACGTGGGGCTTGGAGCATATAAAAGGATGGGGGAAGAATTCTTCACCTGCTGCTGCTGCTGTATCTGACTTGCTTTTCCGTAAAACTGACCTTGGCCTGCTCAGGCAATTCATGTGTAATTTACAGACTCTGTTTATTAAACTCTGGCAATCTGCCTCTGATAGCCAGCTCCAGTTAACTGCCTGAGTTAAAGCCAGGCACGGGCACACGGACGCTAAGAAGAGTGGTGGGGGGGGGGGGGAATGAGCACAGTGCTGGTCAGCCCATAATTATTTATTATTTATACTTTATTAGTTATTTACCAATTTTCTACTTGAGACTCAAAGTGAATTACATGGTATAGAATACTGTAATCAAACAGCATGGGAAATCTAATAAAAATGCAAAAAAAAAAGGATCAAACATGCTATGTCAAACAATGCAAAAAATGGAATTACAAAAAATGAAAACAATACTGTAAGAACATGATAGAACATACAACAAATCAATAATGTATAGTGTACACTGTGGCATAGACTACAGTGCTGTTATGATCTATATAAGCTTTAAAGAAATGCCCTCCCAAGCCACTGTTTTACATAATTTGCAGAATTAAAGAAGTGAGAGAGCCAGCTTGATGTAGTGGATAAGAGTATGGACTCTAATCTGGGAGAACCAAGTCTGATTCCCCATTACTCCACATGCAGCTGCTGGTGTGACCTTGGGTCAGTCACAAGTTATTTCTCAAGAAGCAGACCTCAAAAGAGCTCTCTCAACCCCACTTACCTCACTGGGTGTCTGTTGTGGGGAGGGGAAGGGAAAAGAGTTTGTAAGCCACTCAGAGACTCCTTCGGGTAGTGAAGGGCGGGGTATAAATCCAATCTCCTCCTCCTCCTCCTTCATTGAAACGGCTAATTCAACCTTCTCCTGTCTGTAAATCACTAACTCAAGGCTTCTAACAGTGCCACCCAACACCTCTGCAGGCTTTTAAAATCAGCCCTGCCAACTGATAATTCTGTTCAAGCCAATTGCATAGAGAATTCACCCTTGGGAGATTTATGACAGGATTCATACTTTTTACCTCAATTCCAAGGAGGGGGGGGGGGGTACGGAAAAGAGGAGGGGGCTGTGTTGTTTGTTTTTAAATGAAGTGTGCACATGCGCCGTTGGGTGCTTGTGCGCATCCCGTGGAGACTTGTGGGAAAAAAACCTTTTAGCGATGGGACATGGGCGGGCGCCTGATGCCACGACCTACCACCGGAAACGCGATCAGGTGCCCGCCCTTGCCCCGCGGTTTCTGGAAATTAGTACCTCGGAGGTACTAGTTTTTTACCCCGCATCTTCGACAGGAAGCCTCAGGTTCACCACGGGAGCTCTACGCTTCCCAGATGTGGCGCTGTGATCACACCCGGAAAATCCGCCTATCTTCCATCTCTGTAGCATGGCTAATGCTCCGTGTGACCGCAGCCTATGGAAGTTTTCCCCATACAAGGACTAGCCCAGGTCAGTGACGTATAAGCCAGGTTCCATTAGCTTCCTAGATACCCCTGCAAATGGCTTGTATCCCTCCTCGTTGGACTTCTGCTGCATGGACTCACTGTGATTCTCAGCTTCTCACACACCTGGGATCAGGTAGTATCACTCTTCAGAACCTCTGTCCCTCATCCTCTCCCCTTTCCCTGGTCTCTGTGTGTTTCTGTGTGTTTATTGGGAGGGTGATGGTGATTTCATTCTAGGTTTTATTTGTGTAGCATTTTAAAGGAGAAAGTCCAGCAACACCTTAAAGACTAACAAAATTTGTGGTAAGGTATGAGCTGTCATGAGTCAATGCTCACGCTCAAGTGGTTAAGACGCTGAACTGCAGGCTGTGAAAGGTCAGTAGTTCAACAGTTCAAGACCCGGGTGCTGCAAGACGGGGTGAGCTCCTGTCTCTAGTTCCAGCTCCTGCCAACCTAGCAGTTCGAAAGCAAGAAATTGCAAGTAGATAAATAGGTACCACTTCGGTTGGAAGGTAACAGCGTTCCGTGCGCCTTGGTGTTTAGTCATGCCGGCCACATGACCACGGAAACGTCTTC
>NW_015165324.1:207363-219731 GCF_001447785.1 Gekko japonicus
AGAAGACGAAGAAGACGAAGAAGAAGAAGAAGAAGAAGAAGAAGAAGAAGAAGAAGAAGAAGAAGAAGAAGAAGAAGAAGAAGAAGAAGAAGAAGAAGAAGAAGAAGAAGATGCTACTGGACTCCTACTCTTTTCTCCTGCTACAGACAGACTAACATGGCTACCCATCTTGATGTATTTTTAAAGGGTTTGCATTTTTGATCTCCAGTTGTGTGTCTGAGTGCTAGTAAATAAATATTTAATTTAGTTTGAATTGGTTGGTCTCTGTTACTATTTTTCCTGGGAATATTATACAGGAATAAAACCTCTGTAGACACTGACCAAAAGATCCTTTGTTAGCTGGCTAGAAATCCTGTAACAAGCTTATTTTCCTCCTCTCTGAGTCCAGTTTGGGTAACTGTCACAGCCAGAGATGCCGGCATTGCGAGAACCAGAAGCTGGCCCTTCTGTCTCCTCACAGGTTGATAGCTTGCCAGCACCTGAGCCTGTAAACCCTGCACCTGGTCCTGCAGCAGCAGAAGAGGCACAGGTGCAATTGGGGAGCCTGCCTGACTCAACCTCCATGGGTGGTTCAGCTAAGGGAGAGGCTCTGCAGAGACTTAGCCACCCACCATTGAGATGCACGCTGGCAGGGAAGGCGAGCGCCAAGTCCTGAGTATTAGCAGGAGTGCCGCCACCACCACCGAAAGCCCAGCCAGAGGCCTATATAACTCCCACTCAGCACTGGACTCTTGTGGAAGCAATGAGTCATCTCCGAGCATGCCTCACATCCACCTTCAGCTCCTGTCCTCAGAGTCCTCAGACTCTGGCTCGGATTCCTGGCTTCCTGACCTCTGCTTCGGACGACCCCTCTTTTGGACTCACGATTTGGCTCTCGCTCTGACTCTCCTGGCAATGACCTTGGACTGGACTTCTGCCTCTCAGCCCAAGCCCAGCCCCTGACAATACAACACCTGCTTTAACAACAACACTTGAGCAGCCACTATGGCTGTTCGAGACCACCGCGGTCGAGGTGAGCTCTCGACCCGAGTCCCAGCTTCCGCCCACCCAGCATCTCGAAAGCAGAGTAACTGATGCAAGACGAGTAGGGGGCACCCAAGTGAAGGCGGCGGTGGCGACGGAGGAGACCGGCAACAGCTGAGCACCGGCAGCGAGAAATGGCGGAGAAACGGCGCGGCGGCAGCAGCAACGGAGCCTGTGGAGTGATCCCTGGTGGCCGGCTAAAAGAACAACAGGCGGTCGTCACTGGCGGAGGCGGAGCAGGGGCGCCCAATGACATCATTCGGAGGCGCGGCGGAGCCGGAAAGGACATAGCCGGGCCAGAAGAGGACATCGCTGTGTGCCGCATGCCAGCCGCCGAGTCCCAGAAGAACACCTCGCCGAGAATAAATCGCCAGAAGGAACATCTCGCCGGGAAGAACCGAGCCAAGCAGAAGAGAATAGCAAAAATACCACTGGGTCTCGGTAGGTAGTCCCATCCCCCCAATGAAATGGTAAGTTCCTATTTCTTGGGGGGGGGGTGTTCCTATTCCGCATGTGTTTTACTGTCTCTAGCGGTCTATTCAATATCACATAGCTTTATTTCCAGCATATCTCCCTTCCGATTATAAATAAATAAATAATATAAGTAAAGGTTCCCTTACTCGAAAGCCAGTCGAATCCGACTCTAGGGTTGCGGTGCTCATCTCCATTTCAAAGCCGAAGAGCCAGCACTGTCCGAAGACGTTTCCGTGGTCATGTGGCCAGCATGACTAAACACCAAGGCGCACAGAACGCTGTTACCTTCCCACTGAAGTGGTACCTATTTATCTACTTGCAATTTCTTGCTTTCGAACTGCTAGGTTGGCAGTAATATACCCAGGTATTATTATCTTGAGGGTCTCACTAACCCTATTTGAGTTAGCATCTCTATATTTAATCTTGTACATTTATTTATTTACTTTATTTATATCCCACCTTTGAACATATGAAGCTGCCTATACTGAATTAGACCAATCAGCAAAGCCATATTCTCTGCTTAGACTGGCAGCAATGCTCCAAGGTCTCAGGCTGAGGTCTTTCACATCACCTATGAGTAGGGATAGGCATGAACTGGCTCATGAGTTTTGGCCGGTTTGTGGTTCATGAACTGAAGTTCATGGAAGGTGAATGGATACACTTCCAGACAGACTGTCTCCACTCAAACAAAATGTTTACCAAACTTCAAAGTGGGGGCGGGAGGCAAAATTCTCCAGCCATGGAAGCATTCTTGTGATTTTCAAACTAGTCATTTCTTGTGACTCTGCTTTGAGATCAGTCCTTTTAAGCTTGCAGTGCCACAATGGCACTGGGTTGTGCTGGGCACTAGTATATTGTACTGGTTCTGCTGGGCTTGCATCCCCCCTTGCCTGGAGAGTAATTCTGTGCTTCACATCAGTCCTGTTAAATTGGTATTTCCATAATGACACTGGGTTCTGCTGGGCACTAGCAGATTACAATGGTTTTGCTGGGTTTGCAACCCCCCTCCTTTCTTGGAGTGTGATTCTATGCTAGACATCAGTCCTGTTGAGCTGCCATTGCCATAATAGCACTGGATTCAACTGGCATTCTTTGCTGAGCAGTCTGTACATTGCACTGGTTCTGCTGGGCTTGCAAAAATGCCCCCCTTCAGTTTCTACTGTAGAGATTCTCTGGCTTGACCTTAGTCCTCTTGGAGTTAGCAGTGCCACAGTGCCACTGGTTCTGCTGGACACATTGCATTGGTTCTGCTGGGCTTGCAAAAATGCCCCCCTTCAGTTTCTACTGTAGAGATTCTCTGGCTTGACCTTAGTCTTGTTGGGTTTGCAGTGCACTATGGCACTGGTTCTACTAGGCACATTGCATGGGTCTACTGGACTTGCAAAACTGCCCCCCACCTTCAATTTCTACTGCAGAGATTCTCTGGCTTAACCTTGTTGGGTTTGCAGTGCCACAGTGGCACTGGTTCTGCTAGACACATTGAACTGGTTTGTTGGGTTTGTAAAAGTGCCCCCCCCCCCAATCTTCAGTTTCTACTGCAGAGATTCTCTGGAACTTCAATTCTGTTTTTCTGGGTTTCTATTGCCCTTGCTTTTTTTGCTGTTCTATTCCTCCATTGGAAACAATGGAGGATGGGGTACCTTCTTTTGGGGGAGCATAACATGGACCCCATAAATCCAATCCTCACCAACTTGGATGGCAGGTAGTGAGCCAGAGATCCCCTGCAAGTTTGGTGTCTTTAGCAAACTGGGGGAGTTCTACCACATCACAAACTTCATGAACCGAACCAGTTTAGCTCTTAAAATTTTGTGGCAGTCTGTGGTTCACAAACTGGGCGTGTCATGAACCACAAACTGTCATGAACCACATTTTCCCAGTTCGTGCCCATCCCTACCAGTGATCTGGTCCTTTTAGCTGGAGATGCTGGGATTGAACCTCTAGCACTGAGCCATGGCCCTCCCCTGTGGGAGGGATCCATCTTTCACCTCCAATGAGGACCTATCATTACCCTGCCCTCCATTTTATCCTCACAAAAACCCTGTGAGAGAGGTTAGGCTGACAGTGTGTGACTGGCTCAGGGTCTCCCAGCAAACCTCCATGGCATGAGTGGGGATTTCCCAGATTCAAGTCCTACACCATGCTGGCTTTCATGTCTTGGGCCAACCAAAAACAATATAGATATTTAGAAAATTTTATTCAAGAGTGTTCTTTTTGACACTGGGTTGTATCCTGACTAAATTTTTCATCAACAGTATGGTAATTCCCTGTCTCCTCGCTCCCTCTGCCAACCACTTATCTCCATGAAATGCTGCTTCTGGAAGAGAGGGGAATCTGAGGAACAACATGAGGGGACCTGCAGTGAGGGGGGAGGGATTTGAAATTGCCCATTTAGTCCTGATCCATCCCCGTGTGTTTTATTTATACACATATATTAATTATTGACATACATAGATTTCTAGTGCGGCATACTAGACAGGCCTGGATTATGATAGATTGATAGTGATGGCTTCATATCATCTGTGGGGTCCTCCTACCTACTTCATGGTGTAGTGGTGAAGAGCAGTGGACTGTAATCTGGAGAACTGGGTTTGATTCTTCACTCCTCCATATGAAGCCTGCTGGGTGACATTGGGCTAGTCACAGTTCTTTCAGAAATTTCTCAGCTTCACTTACCTCACAAGGTGCCTGTTTCGGAGAGAGGAAGGGAATGTGATTGTTTATAAGCTGCTTTGAGACTCCTTGGGGTAGAGAAAAACAGGCAGGGCTATTTTGGGCAGGAACGCACAAGAACAGAGTTCCGGCTGGCTCCCGAGTTGGCCACGCCCAGCAGGAACTCATTAGCATAATAGGCCACACCAAAACAGCAGAAACTCATTAGGATTGGCTACATTAGGGATGTGTGGCCTAACATGCAAAGGAGTTCCTGCTAAAAAAAAAAAAACACCTGGGTTTTGACAACAAACAAGGTAAACAGAATAAGAAGCAAAAGTTGGGTGTGGCTGGATGACCACACTTTTGGTAACATGGGGGTGCGGCCTAATGGGCTAATGAGCTGTGCTGTCGGGGGTGTGGCCTAATATGCTAATGAGTTCCTGCTGTTGGGTGTGGCCTATTATGCTAATGAGTTCCTGCTGGGCTTTTTCGACAAAAAGAGCCTTGAAAACAGGGTATAAAAACCGACTCTTCTTCTTGAGTTAGAATTCTGCCCCTGTGGACGGGTCCATTTTAGCTTAATGTGACCAAACAGTTACAGTTATTTCATGAACAGCTTATAGCCACGGATGTATTTATTTTTATTTTTAAAATTATGTTTGTATTATAAACGAAGAGGCTAACTGCTCAAACTGAAAAGAAATGTGTCATTATTAATATGCTGACCTTGAAACCTGGGACGCACATAGTCATGGACCCAGTCAGGAAAACAGAGGTCATTTTCAACAGAAGTTACATTATGATTTATTTCAGGCTTATATGCTAGGAGGATCCTTCATAGCTTCCAAAGGAACAGCTGTGGGAAACATCCATCTATCCATTATGCAGGAAATGTGCCAAAATACCTATGAGTCTGAGACTGTGGTGCATATATTCAAAACAAAGCGAGGCTTAATTTTCTTTCCCATGAAATTTAACAAACTCAAGTTGATATACAGAGTGGGGGTTGTTTCTAGAGACTGAGAAAAATTAATGACTTGCTTCCTGTGCTGTTTGAAAATCGCAGTTTAATCTGTCTTCCAGCCAAGACATAAACAAGTTACTAAACATTTAACCACTTTGGGCCAATTCTCACAGTCATTTAACTGAAGGCGGGCTGTTCCTTTTGCAGGCTGGGTTATGTACTTTGCCCACAGTGAAGCGACTGTGTGAAGCTTTGACCAGAGGTCAAGATTACAGACTGGCATATGGTTACTCAGTTTACAATCACTTTCTGCTTGGGAAGATTTCCAATAGGGTACTAAACCATAGATCAACTAGAGACTGAATCTCTCTGAAAATGAACATTTAAAGGGGTTGGCCAAAGACTGAGAATGTTTTGATATGACCAGCAAAATATCCAAGAAGAAGGAAGCTGAGGCAGATACACATCATTATGGTTGGTACCAAATTTTGCCAAGTGCAACCTGTATAGTGAATCTGGGGGCTCCTCTTTCTGCAAAACACTGATGAATTTCAAAGGAAGTAGAAAGACTTGAGCGCTGCAAAACACTGATGAATTTCAAAGGAAAGACTTGAGTGCTACGTTTTCACAAAAGTTCAAATCCACAACAGTGGAACCTGCCCTAAACCCAGGTGGTTTATTAAAGTCCAAGCTAGAGCTGCCTGCATAGACATAACTTTAGCAGAATGGCTAGTGCGTCATAGAATCTCTATACATTTAGAACTAATGCAAACCAGATCCATGTCTTATCTACCTAATGTGTTCATATATTAGAAACCAATTTTCCAGCATGTACTTAGGAAATTGTGCCTTACCTCCTCTGAAAAGTACACTCTAAGGCACAAATTGTGAATTGCTCTTCCAATCCCAGTTCATATAATACATCTTGTACAATTGTGGTGGTTAAATGTAGGGAGACTGACCAGCCATCCAGATTTATATGCTTTCTTAAGTGCTTTGCTGGATCACAGCCTTAGTCAATAAGCTAAACTAAAATTACTTATTGTTATCTTTATATTATTTGGGTTTTTTTAAAGTCACATATTTTAATCTTTAAATCATTTAAGTCCAAGGATTTTCTTCAAGAAAGTCCTTCTGTTAAGCAAACTCAGAGAAACATGACCCAAGTAACCGAGAGAAGTTATGCGAATAATGCAAGAAAATTCCCCACCTCAGTCAATCAAAAGTGTCCTTCTATAGCTTTGTGAGTGTCTGCCAACACACCCTCCAGAGGCCCTCTTGGAGGCCTCAGCAGGCCTCAGACTAGAGAGGGTAAAGTGTTAAAATGCACAATTAGCCATGCCATAGGCGCAAATGCCGGTCAGATTTAAAGGGCGTGATCAGACACGGACACCTGGGAAGCACCCCGCACCTGTTGGCAACCTGTTTGCTTGTTTATCTCAATGCCATATACATTTACTGTTTCACTCTAGCCTGTCACTCAGACTTTCATTTAACTCTTGTTCACTTAAACTTTACTGTTTCCTAGACACTCAGCTTTCAGCTTATAACTGCTTCAAAACAGAACTGCTTGTCTCTCCTTTCACACACCAAACTAACTGCACTTATCAACTGTCAAACCTGTAACTGTAAAACCTGACTGACATACATACTCATCCACTCATTTTCACTTCCAAAACCCCTCCCCCTCTCTGTCAACCACCAATCATACCACACTTGCCTCTCTCAACCACTCTAGTCTATCTACCACCGTCCTGCAACCAAACTTTTAAAGAGACACGCACACACAAAAACAAGGAATCGTTACATGTGGGTCAAATTCCTCCGGGGGAAATTGCCTCACTTCCCCCCTGCATTATCTTGTGCATGTGATTGCACCCTATGTCTTCCATCTCTCTTTCTACTGCCTTCCCTCGTAGCTGGTTAGCTAGCACAAGAGCTAACCTGTCCTCCCAGCCCTGAGTCCCTGGCCCTTATGAGGGAGACTCTGAGGGAGACTCCCTGGGATATGCCCGCCCCTTGTCATGTCAATGGAGAGGCTCTTATCTATGTCCCCTAATGTTCTCTTTGGACAGAATACTTCTACTGAAAACAGTCACTGCTACAGATATCAGACCCATGGTTGCTGGCTGGTAATACAGCCCAGATGCAGGTTTGACATCACTGAGTCATACTAAGCTGGAAATAATGGTAATTATAATGGTAATTATAAAGGAAAGCTAGAATTAAGCAGCCATTGGCAAAGGTCACTAATTCAGAAGATGCTATTGGCAAATAAATTCTCGTGTATCTCCTACCTTGATTAAAAAGTCAGAGGCTTTAATATTCAGGCTTTTCCTAGTTCATAATGTAGTCCAAAAATTAAAACTAGCGGCCCCTAACTTGATTAACAATCTATAGGCTAAGTAATCTATTTGTTTTATTAATTTGGTCAGACTTGGCCAACCAAAATGTGACATTTAGTAACATACTATGGATTTGTTTGCATTTCATCACAGATGTGAAAACAGATCAGCAGTAAACAGATTCTTTTAAACTGGGTTATAAAATATAACATATACTGTGGGCTATTTTTGGGCAGGAACGCACAGGAACGGAGTTCCGGCTGGCTCCCAAGTTGGCCACGCCCAGCAGGAACTCATTAGAATAATAGGCCACACCGAACAGCAGAAACCCATTAGGACTGGCTACATTAGGGGTGTGTGGCCTAACATGCAAAGGAGTTCCTGCTACAAAAAAAGGCCCTGGGTTTTGACAACAAACAAGGTAAACAGAATAACAAGCAAAAGGTGGGTGTGGCTGGATAACCACACTTCTGGTAACATGTGGGTGTGGCCTAATGTGCTAATGAGCTGTGCTGTCAGGGGTGTGACCCAATATGCTAATGAGTTCCTGCTGTTGGGTGTGGCCTATTATGCTAATGAGTTCCTGCTGGGCTTTTTCTTCACAAAGAGTCCTGTATATACATACACTGTAGACAGCAAGATGAACTATAGTTCATCATCTTTTTTTAAAAGAAATGCTTAATTGTTTATGTCTTGTAGCTGTAAGTACAAGTGTGCAGAGAGTCTGTATTATATATTCCACAGCAAATGATCACACTATCTATGTTGGACATCCCAGTGGAAAAACCTAGAAAACTCTGGTATAGTGGAGGAGGAGGAGAAGTAGTAGTTGGTTTTTATACCCTGCTTTTCACTACCTGAAGGAATGGCTTACAGTCACCTTCCCTTCCTCTCCCCACAACAGACACCCTTTGAGGTAGGTGGGGCTGAGAGAGTTCTGAGAGAACTCTGACTGGCCCAAGGCTTCATGTGGAAAAGTGGGGGATCAAACCCAGTTCTCCAGTTTAGAGTCAGCTGCACTTAGCCATTACCCCACACTAGCATGTTGGGTGTGATACCCTGCTTGCTATGCAAACTGGGCCAGGATCCTCTGCCCAAGAGATCCTGGAGTCTTCTAGAAGGGTAGTTGTGTAGATTGCTGCAGCTAAAAGACGCAGGCAATTTATGCCCCTTGAAAGCTAACAAGAATTCTAGCATAAGCTTTTGTGCTCAAGAGCCCGCTTTATCAGATGCAATACAGTAGGTCCTCACTAGGCAGACATTTATATATGAGGTTATGGGGAGGGAAATAACAGCAAAGACAAAAGACCACAAAATGCAGAACAAAATAAAGGACCACAACACTAATAAATAAGAAACCAGTGTTCCCTCTAAGCTGAGTTAGTGTGAGCTAACTCACAGTTTTTCAGCCTCCAGCTCACACATTTTTGCCTTCGCTCAGGAAGGATGGCTCCAGAGCAAATAATTTATGCAGTAGCCAAATCGCTCGCTCACAACTTTAATGCCAGTAGCTCACAAAGTAGAATTTTTGCTCACAACACTCCACAGCTTAGAGGGAGCATTGAATGGAACTACATAAAATTAAGAAGTGATCAAGAAAAATACAGAGGACCATTTGCAACAGCAGTAATTGGTGATTTCTTTCTGCATGCAACTGCATGGGGAATTAAAGTGGAGTCACATGACAGTGAACCTCAGAACAGTGAAATCATCCACTTTCCAGATATTCCCATCAATCTGTTCTGTGATTCTCTTCTGATTTTGCTCCCTTCCATTGTTCACAAATATCAATAGCAAGAACCCTTTTGTGATCTCTGTTTTAAAACAGTGGTTCCCAACCAAATTTACTTGATATAATAACACATCCAGGACTGGCCTTGATGAAATATGACTGGCCTGAGGTCACCCAGCAGGCTTCATGTGCAGGAGTGGAAAATCAGACTTTCTCATGACCTTGGCACCCATGCAGCTCAGCATTCCATTTTATGCAGTGGCTAACCAGATGTTTTTGAGAAACCAACAAATATTGCATAAGGTATGCAACTGCCCTCACTGTGAACCCCAAGCAAGTGACATTCCAACATACACAGCCTTTGCATGTGGAGATTACATTCCAGCCTTTGGCCAGTTTGATGTAGTGGTTAAGAGCGGCAGACTCTAATCTGGAGAACCGGGTCTGATTTCCCACTCCTCCACATGCAGCCAGTTGGGTGACCTTGGGTCAGTCACAGCTATCTCAGAGCTGTTCTCTCAAGAGCATTTCTCTCAGAGCTCTCTCAGCCCCACCTACTTCACAGGGTGCCTGCTGTAGGGAGAGGAAGAGAAGGTGATTGTAAGCCACTCTGAGACTCCTTTGGGTAGTGAAGAGTGGGGCATAAAAACCAATTCCTCCATTACTCCCTCTAATTCCTCCTAAGATGCTAAGAAATATGTGCAGTGAAGAAAAATACCATCTAATGTATGACAAAGAAGATACTGTATCCAGGGTCAGATCTTGGTCTCTGTTATACAAAAAAAGAGCAATGGGAAGGGAAAGGCAGCCATTAGGGAAGGCTGGCCTATAACCCACTTTTGGGTCCCAACCCAGAAGTTGGGAAACACCATTTTAAAACATGAGCCAATCCGTATTAGTAGGCCTGACACCAAATCACTATCAACCCCCCCCCCCACATCGGCATATTGCTATTAAACAGCAAATTCACCAGCCCAGGGAGAAATCTGTGCAACACCTTACCCGCCCCCCCAGCCAATAATGCTGAACTTTAGTTTCTGCTATCTCTAGCTAGCAACTCCAAGCTCTCCTTCTTAGATTTTCCCCATAGAAACCAACAGTAAGAAATGGTTCTAACTCTTAATGGTCCTATGATGTTATATACTCTTTAAGTATTTGAAGGGCTGTCACTTTGAGGAGGGGATGAGGGTGGGGAGCTGTTCCTGTTGGCAGCAGAGGATAGGACTCGCAATAATAGGTTTAAATTAATGGCAGGAAGGTACTGGCTGGATATTAGGGAAAACTTATTTAATTTATAAATAACTTTTTTATTAATTTCACAAAAATAATAATAATAACTAATAAAACATATACAACTGTATAACCACATTAAATGAGCGCATATAAGCATAGATATTATAAAAAAACAAGTTTGACAGACGTCAAGTGTCATAAATTGTTCAGAAGAAAAGCAGATCTTTAAGGTAGTCTTTTTTTGGGATGATTTCGCTTTTTACTAGGTATTGAAGGATCGGAAACCATATTGCTTGAAAAGTCGTCGCAGCTCCTTGTGATTGTTTCTGTGTCATTTTTCCATATACAAAATGCTCCCATAAGTTATTCTGCCAGTCAAAAAGGCTAGGTATGACGTTTCCTTTCCATTTTTGCGCCACTGTTATCTTAGCTATTGCTAGTAGAGTAGCGATTAACAATTTTTGTGTTTTCCTTTCACAGGTATCTGGGATGACGTCTAGGAGAACCGTTTCTGGGAGTGCAGGTAAGTCAAAACCTATGATACTTTTGATGTGTGCTAGAATCTGAGACCAAAAAGATTGAATTTTTGAACACGACCACCAGCAATGGAGAAAGTCTGCCGGTTGTCCACAGCCTTTCCAGCATATTTTATCGTAATCGGGGTATATCTGGTTCAGGCGAACTGGCGATAGATAACAGCGGTGCAATATCTTAAAGGCTGTTAATTTGATGTTGAAAGACTTGGATGATAAATTTGGCGATGACCATATCTCTGGCCATTGATCCTGCTGGATCCTATTTTGGCAATCCTTTGCCCATTTATTTTGGGATTTCAGGGGTGTACGTTTAGTGTTTTTGTTTAGGATCTTGTAGAGTTTAGAGATAAGGCCTTTACTGGAGTCAGATTTATGCATAATTAGTTTTTCAAAGTCTGTGGATTGTTTGTTGGATGGGTCTGAGGAGGATCTTTCTCGCAGCATGTGCTGGACTTGAAGAAAACGGAACCAGGGTACTTTTTCGCCAATTTTTTGTTCTATTTGAGCTTTTGTGAGGGGGAGACCTTTGTCAGTTAGATCGCTCAAACGTGTTATGCCCGCACGTCTCCAAGCTTGAAACGCCTTTTGTTCCTTCCCTGGTGAAAACCATTTTTGGTTTAAAAATGATGATAGACAAGAATTTTTTGAAAGGAGAATCTGTCGTTTTCTGTCCCAGACTTCTAAGGCTGCTTCCAAAAAAGATATTAGGTGAATATTTTCATGTCTTTCCGCTGTTGTTTGCCAAATTATCTCCGATAGAGGTGTGTTCCCGCAGAGTGATTCTTCTATATGTTGCCAGAAGAATTGCAGAAAGGCTTTCTGCCAATTATCAAGTTCTCTTTTGGAGATTTGTATAGGTAATGTTCGTAGTATGAACATGAATTTTGGCAGAAGGATGCTCTTGATGACGCTAAGTCTGTCTGCCCAGGAAAATTGCAATGAGGACCACAGTTTCATTTTATTGTTCAGTTCTTTGAAGAGTGCATGTAAATTGTATTTCAGGAGATCTTGTAGATTTGGCGGAATATGGATCCCAAGACATCTCCAGGGTGAGTAGCTCCATTGGTATGGGAAGTGAGTTTGAATATATTTTTTCGTGGCTTCCGTTATGTTGATCGGGATCACTTTGGATTTCTTGATGATTATTTTTAATCCGAATAGTTCTTGTGTTTCAGAAAAGAGGACTTGTAAAGCTGCTAGGGAGGTTTTTGGTTCTGTTAGGAATATAACGACATCATCAGCGTACAAGCTGATCTTATGCGTGTAGTCTCCAATTGAAATGCCTTTAATGTCCGGACTATTTCTAATAGCAACCGCTAGCGGTTCCATCGCCAGAGCGAATAGTAACGGCGACAGGGGGCATCCCTGTCGCGTTCCGCGTCGCATGACAATCTGATCACCAATTATGT
>NW_015165325.1:0-5336 GCF_001447785.1 Gekko japonicus
GAGGAGAAAGTGCGAACAGGGACTACAGCACGGCCACTAACATATGTGCACAGCGATGTTAGGAGGACGCACTTCCATGTGTGAAAATGAGGCAGACCCACGTCGGGTCACGGCGATTTGGGTACACAAATGAAAAACGGCCTGGAAGGGGAAAAAACAGACTTTGCTCTGCCCGAAATATGAGTGGCTCCCTGCTCTTCGCCAGACTCCGTTACCATTCTCCTCAGGTGGATCGCGAAATACAGAATGAACGTAGAGGCCTAAAACGGTGGATTTGGCTGGCCACAGTCACACGCAGCTCTCTCCACCGCCCATCCCTTCTCGCAGTTCCTTCTCTTCTCCGCCGCTTCCCTCGCCTTTTCCCCTCATACATCTGGACGGCTCCCAACCCTCCTCAGGAAAACACACCTGCTTCCCCTGGCTGGCTGCCTGAGTAGGCCCCTTTTCCAGAGGCCCTGACAACTTCTGCGGCGGTGATTCCCAACCTTTTTGGTATGGTGAGCCACAAGTCCAAATTTACTTGGTATGGTGAGCCATCCAGGGCTGGCCCAAGGTTTTTCAGCACCCCAGGCAAGCGATGACCTTGCTACCAATCTATTCCACCCAGGGGTCATTTCGTAGAAAAAGAGGTGCAGGAGCTCATTAGCATAACTCGTTAGCATAACTCATTTGCATATGCCACACCCCCTGACACCACTGGAAGTGTGTCAGAAGGCAACACCCACCTCTCAGGCTCCACTGGACTGTTCTGGATTGCTAGCTATTGGGGGGGGGGGAATGTGCATATCTGCCCTTGCAGAGGAGGGAGAGCTTGTACCTGAATAAAACTTGGTCTTAAAGGTGCCACTGGACTGTTTTGGTCCGGGGAAGGGCTGGGGGGAGCTCTGCAACTTACCTGGCTCCTTCTTGCTCTGACTGAGGGCTGCTGGGAGCAGGGGGTGGGGCTTGTTGCATGTGCCCGCCCCCTGGGCTCTTTACTGCTGGAGCTCCGCTCCTGTGCGCTCCTGCAGGAAATGACCCCTGATTCCACCCCTCCGTTTTCTATAGCGCTCAAACCAGATTTTTTAGATCGAAGAGGAAGGAGATTGGATTTATACCCTGCCCTTCACTACCCGAAGGAGTCTTACAGTGCTGGACTAGATGGGCCACTGTTCTGATCCAACATGGCTTGTCTTATGTTCCCCCTTCCCCTCTCCCCTTTAATATTAGGACCGATTGAGGAGGGGCTGTGGCTCAGTGATACAGCATTAGCTTGGCTCGCAGAAGGTCCCAGGTTCAATTCCCGGCATCCCCAGTTTAAAAAGGCGAGACAGGAGATGAGGTAAAAGACCTCGGCCTGAGACCCCGGAGAGCCGCTGCCAGTCTGAGTAGACAGTCCAAATCCTGATGGACCAAAAAGGTCTGATTCGGTATAAAGCAGCTCCATTTGTCCACTGCCAGAGGCTGCCTCGCTGGTCCACAAGGCAAAACACCCCTAGGGGTGCCGGTTCTGGTTTGGGAAATGATTGGTGATTTTGGGGGTGGGACCTGGGGAGGGAAGGAACCTGGTCAGAGTGTAATGCCATAGAACCCATCCTCCCAAACATCCATTTTTAACACCCCCAGGAATGCATTACGCTCTTCACAGAACAACTTGCTGGTGGACCCCTGCCCTGGAGAGATTCAGGTGTCCTCGACCGGGGCCGGGGCATTCTTGGTCCTGGCCCCCGCCTGGTGGAACTCTCTGCCGAATAACATCAGGGCCCTGCGGGGTCTTATGCAATTCCGCAGGGCCTGTAAGGCAGAGATATCCCGCCAGGCGGTTAACATCATGGCCTAGGTAAAGGTAAAGGTTCCCTTGCTCGAAAGCCAGTCGAGTCCGACTCTAGGGTTGCGGTGCTCATCTCCGTTTCCAAGTTGAAGAGCCAGCGCTGTCCGAAGACATTTCCGTGGTCATGTGGCCGGCATGACTAAACACCAAGGCGCACGGAACACTGTTACCTTCCCACCAAAGTGGTACCTATTTATCTACTTGCAATTTCTTGCTTTCGAACTGCTAGGTTGGCAGGAGCTGGAACTAGAGACGGGAGCTCACTCCGTCATGCGGCACACTCGGGTCTCGAACTGCTGAACTACTGACCTTCCACAGCCTGCAGTTCAGCGTCTTAACCACTTGAGCCACCGCAGCTTACCTTACCTACCTGAACCCTTATTTCCTGTGGAACTTACTCCGCCCTGAACATGTGAAGCACTCACATAGTAAAGGTAAAGGGTTTCCCTTGCTCGAAAGCCAGTCAGATTCGACTCTGGGGTTGCGGTGCTCACCTCCCTTTCCAAGCCGAAGAGCCAGTGCTGTCCGAAGACATTTCCATGGTCATGTGGCTGGCATGACTCGACACCGAGGTGCACAGAACTGTGAGCTATGCTGCCATAATGGTTGGGGGTGGGATGCTTGCTTGCCCTGTGTACCAAGTACCGCTGCATTACTTCTTTGCTTCTGTAACGCTTGCTTATCTATGGCCTTGCAGGTGGTGTGTAGTGTCTGGGATTCAGAGAACCGTGGGAGCGCTTTTGGTTCTCAGCTTCGGCTCTAACGGCCTGGAGCTCCTTCTCCCGTGTGGGGGAATGTGGCTAATTGGCCTAAGGAAAGGGGGGGGTGTGCATACAAATACCCTATATCCCATTATGCTTGTAGGGGCGACGCCATTCTTAACAGTGACTTTGTTAATGCATCTATAGCTCTGCAATAAAGTATAACCTTTCTGATAAGCGTGTACTCAGTTGTTGGCTGTGGAATCTGGCAGGAACGCTGTTACCTCCCCACCGGAGCGGTACCGATTGTGGTAGGAGGCTACAAAATTTCGCCACTTGCTTTGAATGACAGTACGTTGTTGGACTGGTTCTTGTGTCTTTTATGTTTTTATAACTTTTGCACATTGCTTAGAGCCCCACAACTTGTGGGGATGGGCGACTGATAAATGAAAATAAATAAATAAGCAGTAGAGAAGAGAAAGAGTCCAGTTAGCACCTGAAAGATGAACAAGATTTGTGGCAGGGGGAGGAGCTTTCGTGAGTCACACTGCTCACTCCTCCGGATATCTGAGGAAGCGAGCAGTGTGACTCAAGGAAGCTCCTCCCCCTGCCACAAATTTTGTTAGTCTTTAAGGAGCTGCGGTGGATCAAGTGGTTAAGACGCTGAACTGCAGGCTGTGGAAGGTCAGTAGTTCAGCAGTTCGAGACCGGGTGCCGCATGACGGAGTGAGCTCCCGTCTCTAGTTCCAGCTCCTGCCAACCTAGCAGTTCGAAAGCAAGAAATTGCAAGTAGATAAATAGGGACCACTCCGGTGGGAAGGTAACAGCGTTCCGTGCGCCTTGGTGTTTAGTCATGCCGGCCACATGACCACGGAAACGTCTTCGGACAGCGCTGGCTCTTCGGCTTTGAAACGGAGATGAGCACCGCAACCCTAGAGTCGGACTCGACTGCCTTTCAAGCAAGGGGACCTTTACCTTTAAGGTGCTACTGGGCTCTTAGTCTTTTCTACTGCTGCAGACAGACTGCTACCCATCCTGATCCATTTTTAACACAGGAACTGATCTGTGTGTGTGGAGATCAGTTGTAATCTACAGGCCCTCCCCCCCCCGGAGGTTGGCAACCATATACACATAGCACCCTCCAGTACGGATTCTGCCCTTCCTGAAGGCTCCCTTTGGTTAGGGTTGCAAGCTCCCAGGTGGCGGGAAAGGCTTGCTAGGGACAGGGGATATGGCTGCCAATCTCCAGTTGGGGCCTGGAGATCTCCCAGAATTACCACTGATCTCTAGGCAAGAGAGTTTCCTTAGAGACAATGGCTGCTTTGGAGGGTGGACTCTGTGGCATTATACCCTGCCGATGTACTTCCCTCCCCAAACCCGGCCCCCTCCTCAGGCTCCACCCCCAAATCTCCAAGAATTTCTCAATGTGGATTTGGCCCTTGGAGGGCCAGTTTGGTGTAGTGGTTAGGAGCACAGACTCCAGTCTGGGAGAACCGGGTTTGATACCCCACTCCTCCACATGCAGCTGCTGGTGCGACCTTGGGTCAATCACAAGTTCTCTCAGGAGCAGTCCTCAAAGGAGCTCTCTCAGCCCCACCCACCTCACAGGGTGGCTATTGTGGGGCGGGGAAGGGAAAAGAGGTGGTAAACTGCTCTGAGACTCTGAGTGAAGGGCGGGGTATAGATCCAGTCTCTCCTTCCTTGCAACAGTTGCCAAACTCCAGGTGGGGCCTGGAGATCTCCTGGAATTATAACTGATCTCCAGACTGCAGGGCTCAGTCCCCCGAGATGCTTTGGAGGGGAGGCCGTACAGCATCGCACCCCAGAATCCACCCCCAAATCTCCAGGTATTTCCCAACCTGGAATGGGCAGCCATAGGGATGAAGCATCACCTCACCTCCAGCTGAGTTTACAATTTCTCCGTCACCGGAAGGCCAGAAGCGACTCCAGTATCGCGTTTTGTCAGAGGCGAAGTCCTGCTGGACTCCAGCGTGTGTTCCAGACGGTCCGGTAGGCCCTGGAACCTGAGCCTCCTGTCCTCCGTCAGCTGGCGTTGCATTTTTCTCTTGCTGCCGGCTAGATGGCGAGAGCAACACACCCGCAAGCCGCGCCGACACAGCAAGCTCACAGAAGCTGGGAAACGAAGCTCAGTCTAGAGTCCTGCCTGTGTGGATTCCTTTATTTATTTATTTACACCCACCCTCTGCCTCTCACTTTACAAATAAAGCATTCTTTTACTAGAGTTGCAAGAAAAGCGGTGAGGGAGCACCTACCTCCTGATCCTCTTAGATGGACATGCTGGGATTGAAATGGGGGAGACCTCCTGCGTGAGAAAAGGGGGTCCCTCCTTGAGTTGCCAGCCTCCAGGTGACGGCTGGAGACCTCCCAGGACTACAATTGGGTCTCCAGGCGAGAGAACAGGCCTCCCAGCGAAAACGACTGCTTTGGAGGGTGAACTGTATGGCATTAAGAACATAAGAGACGCCAATGTTGGATCAGGCCAATGGCCCATCCAGTCCAACACTCTGTATCACACAGTGGCCAGAAATACCAGGTGCCCTCAGGAAGTCCACCAGTGGGGTCAGGACACTAGAAGCTCTCCCACTAATGTGTCACCAAGCACCAAGAATACAGAGCATCACTTGCCCCAAACTGAGAATTCCTATTTACACCTTGTGGCTAATAGCCACTGATGGACCTCTGCTCCATATGTTTATCCAATTCCTTCTTGAAGCTGCCCATGCTTGTAGCTGCCGCCACCTCCTGTGGCAGTGAATTCCATTTGTTAATCACTCTTTGGGTGAAGAAGTACTTCCTTTTATCCA
>NW_015165325.1:5780-13333 GCF_001447785.1 Gekko japonicus
GTCCAACACTCTGTGTCACACAGTGGCCAGAAATACCAGTGCCATCAGGAGGTCCACCAGTGGGGCCAGGACATTAGAAGCCCTCCCACTGTTGACCCCCCCAAGCACCAAGAAGAAAGAGCGTCCCTTGCCCCAGAGCCCCTATCTATACCTTCTGGCTAATAGCCACTGATGGACCTCTGCTCCATATGCTTATCTAATTCCCTTTTGAAGCTGTCCATGCTTGTAGCCGCCACCACTTCCTGTGGCAGTGAATTCCATGTGTTAATCACTCTTTGGGTGAAGAAGTACTTCCTTTTATCTGTTCTAACCCGACCGCTCAGCAGTTCTAACCTCGAAAGAGCTTTCTCAGCCCCACCCTACTGGGTGTCTGTTGTGGGGAGAGGAAGGGAAAGGAGATTGTAAGCCGCTCTGAGACTCCTTTGGGTAGTGAAGGGCGGGGAATAAATCCAATCTCCTCCTCCTCCTGGGGACCTCCGCAGGGATGTGATTCCATAGAGTCCACCCTCCAAAGCAGCCATTTCCTTCAGGGGAACTGATCTATGTAGCCTGGTGAGAAGTCGTCATTGCAGGAGAACTCCAGGACACACCTGGAGGTTGGCAGCACCAGTCACAGCTCCTCCCTTCTCCCAGTGTTGTGTTCGAGAACAACATAAGCTGGAAAAAGAAGACAAACAGCCAGGGAAATACAGGCACAGATCCAGGGAGTGCAGAGTTGCCTATGGGGCACGGATCCAAGGAGTGCAAAGTTGACTATGGGGCACGGATCCAGGGAGTGCAGAGTTGACTATGGGGCACGGATCCAGGGAGTGCAGAGTTGCCTATGGGGCACGGATCCAGGGAGTGCAGAGTTGACTATGGGGCACGGATCCAGGGAGTGCAGAGTTGCCTATGGGGCACGGATCCAAGGAGTGCAAAGTTGACTATGGGGCACGGATCCAGGGAGCGCAGAGTTGACTATGGGGCACGGATCCAGGGAGTGCAGAGTTGCCTATGGGGCACGGATCCAGGGAGTGCAGAGTTGCCTATGGGGCATGGATCCAGGGAGTGCAGAGTTGACTATGGGGCACGGATCCAGGGAGCCATCCACAGCCCCTCTATCCCACCGCTGGTATTAGTAACGGAGACTGTGGGTGCTTCCTATCAGAGGGCACAGCCTTCTTGGCCTGTTTAATCGACACCCATTACACCCGAGCCGGTTACAGGACCGTAATGTGGAATAATATTAACACATGCTTCCACTTTGCAAGCCACCGAGACAGCTCCCCTCCCCATCCCAGTTGAAAAAGCACCAATTAAACAGATTAAAACAAATAAACGGATCGGCAATCATGACACTCTGGCTGCCTCCGCGATAACCGCTTCCATATGACTCCGGCCCTTCCAGCAGCCTCCTCCTCTGTTCACAGTTGCCAAGTTTTCTTTCCCTCCCCCTCGGGCACGAGAGTCTGTCTTCGTTTTGTCCATCTCACTATGGCGCGGCGTTTGATCGTCCCGGGCCAGGACTGCTCTTGCGGCAGCCAAAGCTACTTGCTGCTGGCTCAAATCTGGCTTTCCTACCGGGTCTCAGAACTGGGGCCCCGTTTAGCTGCGGTTGCAGTAATCTGAACCTCGGAGAGGTTTGGATTGCTACTTGCGGGCCAGAAAAGAAGGCTGGTTTTCCTCTCGGGGTCCACTTCAAGTCTTGTTCCGCCGTTGTCTGGGAAGAGGAAAATGCTAGCGATGGCAGACGAGGTTTCAACGGGTGCCCCATTCTAACCCACTCCCCCTCAAGAAATCGGACTTCTGTCCCCTCTCTGAATCAGGAGAGGCCTTCACCCAGGGGTCTCCAACCCTTTTCAGCCTGTGGGCACCTTGGGAATTCTGAGACAGTGGCTGCCTCAGGAGGGCGGAGACGGCCACAAAATGGCCGCCACGGCCAATGTTCCCTCTACGCTGTGGAGCCCTGTGAGCAAAAATTCTGTTTTGTGAGCTACCGGCATTGAAGTTGTGAGCGAGCGATTTGGCTGCTGCATAAATTATTTTGCTCCAGAGCCCTCCTTCCTGAGCTAAGACAAAAAGGTGTGAGCCGGAAGCTAAAAAAACTCTGAGCTGGCTCACTCTTACTCAGTTTAGAGGGAACACTGGCCACGGCCTACCTTCAGTCTCGGATTCCCAGTTGCTACTTGGCTGCCAGCAGGGGGATTCCCAGTCATTCCTTGTGTTCTTCTGGTACATGCGCTGCGATGACGTCACCCGGCAGTGACGTCATCGTGTTTCTGACGTTGGGGGCGACGCTCTAGGTTTTGGGCAAAACTCAATCGTTTTGTTGGGCCTCAAAACCACAGAACTTTGGCCCAAAACCTAGAGTATCACCCCTGACGTCAGAAACATGAGATGATGTCACTCCTGGATCATGTCTTCGTGGAGGAACTGCCGGGAGAGGGCTTCTTGGGGATGGGGCTTCCCTCCCTGGCCAGGTGGGCTGCGGCAGATTGCCCCCCCGAAATTGGGGGATTTCCCTGGCCCCACTGGGGGAATGGGGTCGTGAAGAGTCGGACTCGACTGTGCGACTGAACAACAACAACAAAAAAAAAAAAACTGGGGGAATGGCAACCCTACTTCAGTCACACAGTGAAGATCCCTGTGCTGTGGTGGCAGCCGCTGCCAAACCAAATTTAGAAGAGGAGAAGAAGAAATTGGATGTGTACCCCGCCCTTCACTCAGAATCTCAGAGCAGCTGACAATCTCCTTCCCTTCCCCTCCCCACAACAGACACCCTGTGAGGTAGGTGGGGCTGAGAGAGCTCTGACAGAAACTGCTCTTGAGAGAACAGCTCTTATCAGAACTACGGCTTGCCCAAGGTCATCCAGCAGCTGCAAGTGTAGGCGTGGGGAATCAAACCCGGTTCTCCCAGATTAGAGTCCGCGCACACTTAACCACGACACCCAACCGGCCCTTAAAAAATCTGCACAGTCAATCAAGTCTCCGATGGCCAATCAGAAGCCTTGCTGAGTCGAAGCCCCTACCACTTTCTACAAACACTTGAGCCCCTGGAAAGGTCTCGGCAGGCACTGTGGCGCCCGCGGGCACCACGTTGGGGACCCCTGCCCTAACCACTTCTCCCTCGGCCAGCTGTATCTGAAGGTGACTCAACACCCTCCCTTTCTTCTTTTTTTAATTCTGAGAACATTTCCCCCCAAAAACACAGAATTTATATCTTGGCCCTTTTTCTCTCTCTCTGGACTTTTTGAGACAGAAACAATAAAATTTCATTTACGAGGCCATTAGCGGCGGCTGGCGGGGGGAATCACCAACTGGGGAGGGGGGGAGAGAGAGACAGGCCCCAGGTGGGATTGATGCTTCCCCCTCCCCCTCCCCACTTTCCCCGCTTGATAAAATGTTCCGTGGCGTTGCCAGCCACTAATGGACACCGGCGGCCGGCGGTGGCATGAATCACACGCTGTGGCGGTTCGGGAAATGTTGTAACCATTCAGTGAACAACACCCCCCCCTCCCCGAGACTAGGAATTGGGGAGTGGGGAAGAGAACCAGAACCGTGCAGTGGAATTGGGGAAAGTGCTGTTTGGAACACTGGCCAGATTACTCTCCGAGGTCCTCCGTCCCAGACTCCCCCTGGATCTGCCACCAACCCCACCTTTTAACACCTAGCAGACCGGATGCGGGATACATCTGTGACTCACGCAAGATGGGAGCAAGCTGTCTTCCTGCACTGTTTTCTAGATATTTTAAAAACTTAACGGGCTGGAATGCTAAGCAAGGAAAAATGCAGACAAAGCAGGGAGTCCTCCCGCCCTCTCCCACCGGGGGATCGTATGTTTGCCAAGGGTATAAGCCAAGTGTAAGGGTTGCCAGGTCCCCCCCTGGCCACCAGTGGGGTGATGAGGGGGTCGGGTTGCCAGATCCAGGTTGGGAAACTCCTGGAGATTTGGGGGTGGAGCCTGGGGAGGACAGGGACCTCAGTGGGGTACAATGGCGGAGAGTCCACCCTCCGAAGCAGCCATTTTCTCCAGGGGGAACTGATCTCTGTAGTCTGGAAATGAGCTGGAATTCTGGGGGATCTCCAGGTCCCGCCTGGAGACTGGCGTCCTTACATGTGCAGGTGTTGTTGTTCGGTCGCACAGTCGAGTCCTGACTCGTCGCAACCCCATGGACCACATCACGCCAGGCCGTCCTGTCTTACACTGTCCTCCGGAGTTTGCTCCATTTCATGTCCGTTGCATCCATAACACTGTCTAACTGTAAGCCAGAGGCGCTGCCTTTTACTATTGGGTAGCCCCATAGCAGGGGCACCCCACTTCTAACCTGATCCAGAGACCCACAAAATTCAGGCCAAGGAAGGCACTCTTGGTTCTGAAACACAGAGCTAGCCACAGCTCTGAAAAAGGGGTCTCCATTTTCAGGTGACAGGCAACCTCAGAGCAAGCCTCCTGTCTTCCCCCTCCACCCAGCAGAGATTATACTTATGAAATAACAATGAGTTCTAGCAGGTAAAGTATCTACATTTCTAAAGTCTATTTCTGAGTACTTATCTTTTCTACTCTGCCCATCAAGATACCGGGATAAACCACTTAAACATTCAAATTATTAACGATCCTTCCTGACGCTAATAAGGGACATCTCCCACCTTTTGTTTACCCTGGCCAGGGCCATTAGTGGTCAGATTATCCACTTAAACACGTCAAGGCAGTGATCCATGAGGGATGCAGGTGCCAGGCTCCAATCTACAAAGATTAAAAACTGCCAACGACACCCCAGCAAACCAGGCAGTGTGACTCTGATCATGAGCACAGTGAAGAACTGCTTTCTTATTTGTCCAGAAATGGTCTAGGCGTGCCCCTTCCGCTTGGTATCCTGTACCACACTCCTCTTGTTAAAAGGCACATCTCTACTTGGCAGAGCACTGTACGTGAATCTGCAGGCCTGATAGACAACTGCATACTACCGTTTTCCCTTCATTTATACTCTACCTTCCTCCCCGATGGGGACGGCAAAGCGACTTACGGAGTTATGCTATCCTCAATTTTATCTTCACAACAGCCCTGTGAGGTAGGTGCGGCTGAGAGCGTGTGACTGGCCCAAGGTCACCCAGGCAAGGTTCCATGTCACAGAGCACGGATTCAAACCTGGGACTTCTAGATCCTTGTCTATACTAGGATACTATGCTAGGGTACCAACTACTATACCATACCGGCTCTAAGGGGGATACAAACGGCTCTCCTCTGATTTCTTCAGTGCGATGTGCATCACTTGCGCACCCTCAACCAATGGGAAAAACTGGCTCAACGGCATTTATTCAGATGCGGGGTTCCCTTCTAGCAGTAGACCAAGTGTGGAAAACCCTGGCTAGCTGGTAGCTCATCGCTGAGGCAGACCAGAAGCAATTATATACATACTTTTTTTTCTGCTTACCGAACTGTTTCAAGAATGCAACTTAGAAAGTCCGTGGCAACTCACAGGCACGCTTTAGATCCATTTGCTGTGCACGAGAAATCAACTTTGCAGAACTCAGCTCCTGGGACATTTGGTTGGGCCGAATATGACTGTCGTGCAGAAGACAGATTAAGATGGGTCGTTGTGTTAGTCTGTAGCAGCAGAAAAGAGCAAGAGTCCAGGAGCACCTTAAAGACTAACAGGGGTCATTTCGTAGAAAAAGAGGTGCAGGAACTCATTAGCATAACTTATTTGCATATGCCACACCCCCTGACATCACCGGAAGTGTGTCAGAAGGCAACACCCACCGCTCAGGCTCCACTGGACTGTTTTGGATTGCTAGCTATTTTTTTTTGGGGGGGGGACGTGCAGATCTGTCCTCGCAGAGGAGGGAGAGCTTGTACCTGAAGGCAGGCCGGGTGGGGGCTCTGCAACTTACCTGTCTGCTTCTTGCTTCTTGTGGCCCGATGGAGGGCTGCTGGGAGCAGGGGGTGGGGCTTGTTGCATGTGCCTGCCCCCTGGGCTCCTTACTGTCGGAGCTCCGCTCCTGTGCGCTCCCACAGGAAATGACCCCTGATTTAGGTGTGATATGCAGAGAGGTAGTAAAAAGAAAAGGTAAAGGCTTCCCTTGCTTGAAAGCCAGTTGAATCAGACTCTAGGGGGCGGTGCTCATCTCTGCTTCCAAGCCAAAGAGCCAGCGCTGTCTGAAGACATGTCTGTGGTCATGAGGCCGGCATGACTAGACGCCGTGGTGCACGGAACACTGTTACCTTCCTACCGAAGCAGTACCTGTTTATCTACTTGCAATTTCTTGCTTTTGAACTGCTAGGTTGGCAGGAGCTGGGGTCAGAGACGGGAGCTCACTCCGTCACGCGGCACTCGGGTCTCGAACTGCTGAACTACCGGCCTTCCAGTCTGCAGTTCAGCATCTTAACCTCTGAGCCACCGCAGCCCCTAGAGGTAGTAGGTGTGCATAAATCAGCACTGGTAATGAGATAGGAAGCCTTGGTCTCTGTTCAGTCCAGGTGGATGCATTGTCTCGAGCTTCGTTATCAGTCGCTCAAACTAATTCATCCACCTGGATCCAGCTATAGGGTCACCGTAAGTTGGCCACGACGGCAAGCAGGATGGAGGAATGGAGGGCGGGGGGGGGAGTCTGTTCCTAGCAAACAGCTAGTTTTTCTCAAGCACACTCTGACTTCCTCCTCAGCTGTTGGTGACCATCTTTCCCACCAGTGCCTGCAAAGCAGTTTGGAAGGAATAGGTTGCTGTTCCACATACCTGGAATATTAATTTGCGATCCTCTCTCTCACTAAACTGGACCAGGGCTCTGAGAGCTTAAAGTTGTTGTTTTCCCCCCATCAAGTCACAGTTGACTTAGCGTGACCCTGTAGGATTTTCAATGCAAGAGACATTCAGAGGTGGTTGGCCATTGCCTGCCTCTGCATAGCAACCCCGGAATTCCTTGGTGGTCTCCCATCCAAGGACTAACCAGGACCTACCTGGCTTAGCTTCCAAGATCTGACCATATTGGGTTCCCCTGGCCCAGTTAAGGATACACAAGCTGTTGTACAATCACATACACATTGATCAAAGAGATCAGATGAGTGTAGTTAGTGTCTTCCCGAGAGCCAGGGTGCGTTCAGACGGGCCATTTAGTCCGCTTTCGGCCCGCCTCAGAAACGGATTTTATCTGCACGATCACACAGTCAACATCTGCCTCCCGTCCCCGGCCATCGCTTTCCGGCTCAAAACAGCTTTAACACGGAGTATTTTGATACCAACTCCCCGAGTGGTGTTTTCCTGATTCTCCGGTTCCAGCCGCATTTTTCTGACGTCTGATCGCTCCTGCGGTGTCGAGCCACTTCCGGTTTAAACCCCCTCCCTGCTCGAAAGCTGCCCGAGGCTTCTACTTCCCCCCCGCCATTTTAAAAAAACGTTGGTGGTGTGCGCATAGGTGGAGGTCCGCCACAGGGTTGTTAAAAACAATGTTTAAACGGTGCCAAGTTTTAGCCTTTAGATGAGTTCGGGATCTCACGGAGGCCATTTTCAGCGGTAAACGTTTAAAGGGAAGTGTTCCTTTAAAGTTTACATGGAAGTGTTACAGCAGTCGGGTTGAAG
>NW_015165325.1:13517-23391 GCF_001447785.1 Gekko japonicus
AGTAAACGTTTAAAGGGAAGTGTTCCTTTAAAGTTTAAAGGGAAGTGTTACAGCAGTCGGGTTGAAGTGGAAATTGCTGTTCTGCGCAGGTGCGAAACTTTTAGTTCCACAGATGGCTGCCTGTGCGCATGCCCAAAATGAGAGAGAGAGAAAAAACAACAGCGCAGTGATCCGGAGCAAGGAGGTGAGTGTGATCGCGATTCTCCAGGTTAAAGAAGACCGCATCAGGGCCGGAGCAATTTAAACCGCTCCCAGCACGCCGTCTGACCGCACCCCCAGTGTGGCATAGCGGTTGGAACAGGACTCGTACAACTAAGATTCTCAGCTCTGGGTTGGAAAATACCTGGAGATTTCAGGGGTGGAGCCTGAGGAGGGCGGGGTTTGGGCATAACGCCCTAGAGTCCGCCTTCCAAAGCAGCTGTTTTCTCCAGGTGAACTGAGCTCTGTCGCCTGGGGATCAGTTGTAATAGCGGGGGATCTCCAGCCATCGCCTGGAGGTTGTTAAGTAAACCGAAACACAACCGTGATAGTATTATGCAGTCAGTTTGGTGTCGTGGTTAAGTGCGCGGACTCCAATCTGGGAGAACCGGCCTATTTCTCCAAAGCTTATAGCTTTATCAGTTGATAGAAATTTCCAACTGATAACATTATTAATTAGATTTTTATGCCATGGGAGAGAGATCAATTTTTTCCTCTCAGGAGAAGAAATTGACAGAGCTATACGAGAAGTGAACGACTGCTTTGGGAGGGGTTGATAATAAGGACCAAAGTAAACATTAAATTGAAGATCTATGATAGGAACTCTAATCAGGAATTTGGTCCTGGAAAACAACTGCAAGAGTGCCTAGTGTAGATAAGACTGAAATGCTAAGAAGTTAATTCCCATTCCAAACACCATTTCCTTGTTCAAATATGGCCTCCTGTGGGCTGTTTTAAGCCTGAATAGAAACAACAATGAAAGAGAAGTACATAATCCAGTTATCTGTCTTTTATCTCTCCAAGCAGCTCAGGGGGGTGTTTCTGAATGGAAAAATGGTGGTGGTGGGTTAACCTCCCTGTCCTGGCACTGTAACTCTCAGCTATTCTTGAGGGTCAAATTATATACCTGTATCTCCAGTCATGAGACTCCAACAACACAGGTAGCTTTCCCTTACATAAAACATTGCACTGGGGTCATTGACATGAATAGATTTAGAAGGGTGTAACTCTGGAAGTTACTATTGCTGTATTAAACTGAATGTAAACATAGATTTAAAGGTCTGCAGTGTAAAACATTCCTCAAAACAGAGACAAGCAGAGAGACAAGCAGAGAGACAAGCAGAGAGAAAAACTTTTTTTACTACCATGGTACCTTGATAAAGGACCAAACACGGGTGTGGAGCTGGCCCATCGGAGCCACAGACGCCACGACAGTTGATCAAATATTTGGAATAATTTACCTCCACACCAAAGTAGGGCTGTGTTAAGCTGCTTTGAGCTGTATTCTTCAGAGGAACTTTGAGCACTGACCTTTTGGTTGACAAGGATGCTTTAAGTATATCTATATTTTGTATTGGAATGTGTTTTGTGATTTGTACCAAAATATAAATGCTAGATGATAATTATTGAAAAGATTGCACAATAACACCATGATTGTCTTTTGGTTTACGCACAACCGGTGTCCCATCTCAGCTGAGTGAGTGTGAGTGAGCTCAGGGGTTTTTTTTGCCTCTGGCTCACTCATTTTTGTCTTAGCTCAGGGAGGATGGCTCCAGAGCAAACTAACTTATGCAGTAGTCAAATGACTCACTCACAACTTTAATGGCAGTAGCTCACAGAGTCGAATTTCTGCTCACAAGACTCCACAGCTTAGAGGGAGCATTGCTTACATAAAAGAAGCCAATGTTGGATCAGGCTAGTGGCCCATCCAGTCCAACACTCTTGTCACTCAGTGGCCAGAAATACCAGGTGCCATCAGGAGGTCCAGCAGTGGGGCCAGGACACTAGAAGCCTTCCCACTGTTGATCCCCCCACAAGCACTAAGAACACAGAGCATCACTTGCCCCAGACTGAGAGCTCCTATCTATACCTTGTGGCTGGTAGCAACTGATGGACCTCTGTTCCATATGTTTATCCAGTTCCCTCTTGAAGCCATCCATGCTTTTAGCTGCCACCACCTCCTGTGGCAGTGATCTCGCATTTGTATAATAACCACCTGTAGGTTGGCAACTCTGGTGACAACTAGCCGGATCAAGGCCCGGATGCAGTGCCCCTCTCTGACTTCAGTATCCGGTACCCAAGCTTTTCCTCTGAATCCTCCACCTGTTCCAAGCCCAGGCCAGCCCCAGTCTATCCATACCAAGGAGATGGGATGCCGGATTCTCAGGCCGACTGAAAGCACATTGGTCCTTCTTCTCTCTCCCCCCTCCCAACCCGGCTGCCGCCACGTGACCCCCCCCAGCAGATGGAAGGGAGCCGGCCTCCCCCTCTGCCCACCACCACCGTCTGCTCCGGCTGATTATTAATTATTCATCCCCCCTTCTGCGGGCAAAGCAGCAGACCCGAGGTTAATGGACGGAGGCAGCGGTGGGATTCCCTCCCCACGCCCCGCAGCCCACATAAACCGTTGCCGGGGAGTAAGGTCGACGGGAGGTTGGTGCTAAGCAGCTGGAGGAAAATTAAAAAACCCAACAGGTTGTATTGATAGGAAAGAGCCGCTATCAGAGTGAGCATCCCCCAAGTCGAGCAGGAACATGGCCAGGGACCTCGCAGGAAGCATGAAGGAGACACGAATAGACGCTGTGGTCATCCCTGTTACCAGCTGCATTTGGGGGGCACTTTTTCATAAGAACATCAGAAGAGCCCTGCCGGATCAGAGTAGTGGTCCGTCTCGTCCAGCATTCCGTCTCACACAGAGGCTGATCAGTTCCTCTGGAGGGCCAACAACATGGCAGAGAGGCCAAGGCCTTCCCCTAATAAGAAAATCAGAAGAGCCCTGCTGGATCAGACCAGGGAGGGTCCATCTAGTCCAGCATCCTGCCTCACACAGGGGCCAGCCAGTTCCTCTGGAGGGCCAGCAACTACTTGAAGGCGTCGCAGAGCATCTTACAATCCCCTTCCTCTCCCCACAACAGACACCCTGTGAGGAAGGTGGAGCTGAGAGAGCTCTGAGAGAACTGTGACTGGCCCCAGGTCACCTAGCTGGCTTCATGTGAACGAGTGGGGAATCAAACCCAGTTCTCCAGATTAGAGTCCGCCGCTCTTAACCACTACACCAAGCTGGACGAGGCCTTCCCCTGATAAGAACCTCAGAAGAGCCCTGCTGGATCAGACCAGGGGTCCATCTAGTCTAGCATCCCTCCTCACACAGTGGCCAGCCAATTCATCTGGAAGGCCAACCACAAGGCATAGATGTCTTCTGCAGTTCCTCTGGAGGGCCAGCAACAAGGCTTGGATATCTTCTCCTGATGTTGCCTCCAGGCTCTGGTATTCAGAGGTTTAGTGCCTCTGAATGTGGAGGTTCTCCTCAGCCACCATACTGGTAGTAGCCACTGATAGACCTATCCTCCATGAATCTTATCTAATCTGCCTTTAATGCAGTTTATTCCCACAGGAACATAAGTCCTGTTTTCAGGGTGAGGCCCTGGCTCAGTGGTAGAGCACTGGTTTTGCATGCAGAAGATCCCAAGTTCAGTCCTCGGCGTCTCCAGTTTTAAAAAGCGTCAGGTGGTAGGTGATGTGAGAGGCCTCTGCTCCTTGTGGTCCGACTGAGGGCTGCTGGAAGCAGGGGGCGGGGCTTGTTGCATGTGCCCACCCCCTGGGCTCTTTACTGCTGGAGCTCCCCTCCTGTGCGCTCCTGCAGGAAATGACCCCTGCCTCTGCCTGAGAGTCTGGACCACTGCAGCCACAGTAGAGAATCTTGACCTTGATGGATCAGTGGTCTCCAAGGCAGCTTAATTTGGGGTGTGGCAACAGCCCACAGGTAGAGCACCTGCTTTTTATGCAGAAGGTCCCAAGTTTGAATGGATTAAAGTGCAATCAGATGATATGAAAGAGCTCTGCCTGGAGATCTTGGAAAGCCACCACTAGGCAGGACAGACAAAGTGATGGAGCCAGAATAAGGCCGCTTCATGTGTCTCTTGAAGAGCTCTGTCCCTAACTCCCCTTTGAGGGAAAAAGTTTCGACTGTAGAAATTAAATCTCAAGGGGTGGGAGAGGGAGGAGAGAGACATCCTGTCTAAAGATGCATATACATGGACTCCAAATACCTGTTCCGCCTCCTCTGCCGTGCTGTCAAGTTGTGGCTTATAGCAATCCTGTAGCATCTCCAAAGTAAGAGACATTCAGAGGTGGTTTGCCATTGCCTGCCTCTGCGTAGCAACCCTGGACTTCCTTGGAGATCTCCCATTCAAGTACTAACTGGGGATGACCCTGCTTAGCTTCTGAGATCTGACGAGATCAAGCTGGCTTGAGCCATCCAGGTCAGGACAGAGATGAACAGAGGTGGTCCTCCATTGCCTGCCTCTGCGTAGCAACCCCTGATATTCCTTGGTGGTCTCCCATCCAAATACTAACCATGGCCGACCCTGCTTAGCTTCTGAGATCTGATGAGATTTGTCTCGACCTGGATGGCCCAGAGATGTTCATAGGTGGTTTGCCCTTGCCTGCCTCTGCACAGCAACCCTGATATTCCTTGGTGGTCTCCCATCCAGGGGTCGTTTCGTAGAAAAAGAGATAGGGGAACTCATTAGCATAACTCATTAGCGTATGCCACACCCCCTGACATCAGGGGCCCGGCGGTGGACCTGCAAGGCCGGCGGGAGTGCGAGGAAGCCCCGCCAAGGCCCTCCCTGGCCCCAGGCAGGCAGGGGTGGGGAGAGGCAGGGAGGAAGCAACTTACCCTCCCTCTTCTCCTGCCTCCTCCTGGCTGAATGAGGGCCGGAAGCGGGGCGGCCAGAATGTGCCCCGCCCCCCGCACCTCACCCGGGGGAACTGCGATCCCCCGCGTTCCCCCCCCAAATGACCTCTGCTCCCATCCAAATACTAACCATGGCCGACCCTGCTTAGCTTCTGAGATCTGATGAGATTTGCCTCGACCTGGATGGCCCAGAGATGTTCATAGGTAGTTTTGCCCTTGCCTGCCTCTGCATAGCAACCCTGGGCTTCTTTGGTGGTCCCCCATCCAAATACTAACCATGGCCGACCTTGCATGGACGAGATCGGGCCAGCGTGGATGATGCAGGCCGACGCAACTGCCTGTACAAACAGTAACATGTTGCTGAGCAGAGTTGCAGCTACCTAATATTCCTCGTTGTGATTTAACATTCTTGACTATTTTTTTTAAAAAAATCCAACTGGGAAAGCAATCAGGCAGAGAAGAGACGTCAGCATTGTGCAGGGATGTTTGAGGGAAAGGGTTGGGTAGTTTCCAAAGTTCTCTTTGGAAACGAGAGCGTCTCTGTTTCAGAGTTGTGAAACATCGAAATGTATGAAGTCAACAGAATCCTATGATCACCCTGATAGAGAGGCTGATTTCTATTATTATTATTTTTAAAAAACAACTGTATTTTTATGAGTATTGTGTGCTTGTGTGTGCGCGCACACACCCTTGCGAGCCTGGAAGTCATGGTGACTTCTGGCAACCACTAGTGGGGCTAGGATGTTTCAGAAAAGTGGCTTTAGCCTGCCTCTGCGTCCCAACCCTGCTGTTCCTTGGAGGTTGCCCTTCCAAGTTCGAAGCATTCTCTCTTTGCAGGGCCAAACCCTGACACAAGACGAAGAGGAAGAAGAGGAGGAGGTGGTGGTGGAGATTGGATTTATACCCTGCCCTTCACTCAGGAGTCTCAGAGCAGCTTACAAACTCCTTTCCCTTCCCCTCCCCACCACAGACACCCTGTGAGGTAGGCGGGGCTGAGAGAGCTCTGACAGAACTACGGCTTGCCCAAGGTCATCCAGCAGCTGCGAGTGGAGGAGTGGGGATTAACCCCTTCCTTAACCCCGACACCAAACTGGCTCTCTAGAAACCCTCGTTCTAGAACGCTGCCCCAGCTCCAGGTAAGGCGGGGGTCAGCCCCGCCGCGCGTCTGAGAGTATCGTTGACGACCTGTCAAAAATAACTTCAAAGGGGCCCGTTTTTGGCAGCTCCCCTGGGATTAAAGGGCCATAAGAAGGGCTGTGGGTGGGGGGACTCATCAGCGACGGGCAGGAACCGCCAGAGGAAGAATTTTACGTTCTCTCATCTCTTGAGGATTATAGTGCAGATGATCGGAGGCCTGGGGAGAGGCAACGTTTGAAGAAGAGAAAAAGACCTTTAACAACAACAAAAAAAGGCAAGCAGAGAGAGAGAGAGACTGGCAGGGCCGGGGCTGGGACCAGGGTCTGCGATGTAGGGGCCGGCAGGCGCAACAGCCGCTGGCTGTCAGGACCGGGAGGGTAATGGGACTCGGCATTTCATTTCCCTGAGTGGCCCTTAGTGGCCTGGGGCTGTCAGGACTGATGGATCCAGATTGAATTAGCTGGGGAGGGAAATGCGCACGCCAGGTCTGCCGATCTCCCTTCCCCATCTCCCGCAGGAACCTGCCCCATCTCTCCCAGGACTTTTAAACCCCCCCCAGGGGGGGGGGAAAGCAGCAGACGGTCCCTTTCTGTCGCCGCCTGGTCTCTGCATTCCGGGTATGGAAAGAGCCCCCATTC
Source organism: Gekko japonicus (assembly GCF_001447785.1). Lineage (NCBI taxonomy): Eukaryota > Metazoa > Chordata > Lepidosauria > Squamata > Gekkonidae > Gekko > Gekko japonicus. The sequence continues at coordinate 20,190 of NW_015165325.1, forward strand.
TCCTGTAGCTAATATTGGCACTGTGCCCCTTTAACCCTTCCCCTCCTGTTCGGGAGCTGGTCCGGTCGGGGGAGGGTCCAAGGCATCGCCTTGGCTCCAAAACGGCCTGCCCAGACCACTCGGTTAGAAAACTGACCGCTTTCCCCTCCACATTTACTTTGCGGCACCCCTTCAAGGGGAAGGATTCAGCCCAAGGCCTAAGGTACTGGCTGCTAACTCCGTTTCAGGCTGAGCTTTTAATGGGGAGGAGGGAATAGCCATTCGCGTTTAATGGGTGGGTCTGTCTCTCCGGTTCCTGTCGGTGCTCATATTATTGATTGGCTTGGACTTGGCTTGACAGCAGCACATGTGAAAAGGATCTAGGTGTTCTGGTTGATCACAAGCTAAACATGAGCCTGCAGTGCGATGTGGCTGTGAAGAAAGCTAACACAATCTTAGGATGTATTAACAGAAGCATCGTGTCCAGATCAAGGGAGGTGGTAGTTTCCGCTCTATTCTACTGTGGTCAGGCCCCACCTGGAGTCCTGTGTCCAGTTTTGGGCACCACATTTTAGGAAGGATGTTGACAAGCTCGAGCATGTCCAGAGGAGGGCATGTCCAGAGGAGGGCAACCAGGATGGTGGGAGGGTTGGAATCCAAGTCTTATGAGGAAAGGCTGAAGGAGTTGGGTCTGTTTAGCCTGGGAAAGAGAAGGCTTAGAGGGGACATGATTGCAGTCTTCAAGTATTTGAAGGGCTGTCATGTAGAAGATGGAGTGGATCTATTCTCTCTTGCTCCAGATTGATCTAATGGGTGGAAATTATGGAAATTACAAGGGAGTCGTTACAGGGCACCACGTTTTAGGAAGGATGTTGACAAGCTCGAGCGTGTCCAGAAGTGGGCAACCAGGATGGTGAAAGGGTTGGAATCCAAGTCTTATGGGGAAAGGCTGAAAGAGTTGGGTCTGTTTAGCCTGGGAAAGAGAAGGCTTAGAGGGGACATGATTGCAGTCTTCAAGTATTTGAAGGGCTGTCATGTAGAAGATGGAGCGGATCTATTCTCTCTTTGCAAGACTAGATCTAATGGGTGGAAATTACAAGGGAGTCATTACTGGCTAAATATCAGGAGAAATGTCCTAACTGTAAGAGTGGTTGAGCAGTGGAACAGTCTGCCTCGGGAGGTGGTGGATGCTCCTTCGCTGGACGTTTTCAAGCGGAGGCTGGACGGCCATCTTTCGGGTACGTTGTAGGTATGTAGGGCTCTCTTTCAGCTATGCTCCTGCAGAGTGCAGGGGGTTGGACTAGATGACCTGCAAGGTCCCTTCCAACTCTAACAGTCTATGATTTCTTACCATGTGTCCTAGCACGCCTTGCAGACTTCTCCGTTTCAGATGTGTACTTTCCTATATTCTCCCACTGTTTCAAAGACGAAAGGGTGTGTGTGTGTTATAATTTATACCCGTAACACTCCTAGGGCGATTCTGCATCTGGCATTCGCTCCGCATTTTCTCAACACTGGGGAAGAACTGCAGCTCAAAACTACATTTGAATACCCCGGGGCAACGGCTGTACTGACTGCGAAGTCACCCCTGAACGGCCATAAATCAACGCAGAAGGTACCGTAAGACCCAATGATCAAAGAAAGTTAAGGCAGCATGCAATGTAGGGGTGTCATGATCTGGGCTGTGTAAGCAAAGGCCTAGCAGGCCCAAGGAGCCTGACTAGCAGTGGGAGGAGGCCAGGTGTACAATTCCCAGAAGCCCCTGAGAGGTTTTGGCGCCAAATTTTAGCCAATCACAGAGAAAGGGGACTTACAATAAAAGAACTGGTACAGAAGGAGCTGCAGGGAAGAGACCCTCACCCCGAGAGGAAGAGTGAGTAGACTCAGGCCCAACGGAGACAGTGGACTAGGGACGGTGAATATAGTCGCGTTAGTCCATTCGGTTTCTTTTCTCTTCACCCACTCATTGCTATTGTTCTTGCACCTTGTTTGTTTCCTATATTTGACTGGCCTCCTGTAAAAATAAACCTTTTATTTGTTGTTTACTCTGCCTGGTCCTCACGCCTATTATTCGGCCAAACAAGGGAGGTCTGAAGGTCTTGGGAGGGTGCTCTGGGTCTTCTCAAGGGATCCTAAAACCAGAGTGGTGGCAGCGTCAGGTGACACCCCACCTGAGCCGTGACAAGGGGGTACCATGAGATCCAATGTTCAAAGAAAGTGAACGCAGCATGCAATGCAGAGGGGAATTTCTGTTCCAACATGGGTTTTGTAAAACAATGGAGGGAAAAGTCAACACAGAATCGCCCCTAGTCTCTCATCAAGGACCAGTGGCCGATCCCATCACTCTTAACGCTTTCACGCACACTCAATAACACACTTTCAATCGTTCAGCACTAACTTCAGAGTTCCAAAGGGCAAGACTGTACAGTATGGATACTATAATATGTACACGTAGGGGTCATTTCGTAGGAAAAGATGTTCAGGAGCTCATTAGCATAACTCATTTGCATAACTTATTTGCATATGTTTAACCACTACACCAAACTGGCTTAATTCAGAGGGTTGCCATAGGTCAGAAGCAACTTCATGGCACATGACACGTAACTCATGGATACTTAAAAAACAACAACACCCCCACACCAAATTGACCATGGACAGATGCCAAAGATTCAGGACCCTTCTTGGTAAACAGGTATCTCTAGAATGCCTGAGCTGTAACCCATCCTGTAACCCATCCTGTAACCCACCTTGCTGCCCCAAGTATTATTGTCCCCCTCAGGCATTTTCTGTCTCGATCCATTCTCTTCCGGCTTCCCTAGTTTTCCCTAACAGTTAAAACTCCCTAAGTTACATCCGTGCCTCGGAGATGCAAACAATGCACCCACCCCCCAGCTACCAAGCAGCACTCCGTAGAGGCCGCTAATGAGACCCCTGATGTGCCCATGACTTATTTATAGAGCTCGTTGAAGGCAGCAGGAAAAGAGGGAAACCAAACATGACATGGATTGATTCAATCACGGAAGCCGCGGCCCTCCGCTTGCAAGACCTGAGCAAGACTGTTAGCGATTGAACGTTTTGGAGGACCTTAGAAGAAGAAGAGAAGAGATTGGATTTATACCCCTCTCTTTACTCGGACTCTCAGAGTGGCTCACAAACTCCTTTCCCTTCCCCTCCCCACAACAGACACCCTGTGAGGTAGGTGGGGCTGAGAGAGCTCTTTACA
>NW_015165325.1:23502-28478 GCF_001447785.1 Gekko japonicus
CCACACATTTAACCACTACACCAAACTGGCTTAATTCAGAGGGTTGCCATAGGTCAGAAGCAACTTCATGGCACATGACACACAACTCATGGATACTTAAAAAAACAACAACAACACCCCACACCAAATTGACCATGGACAGAACCCAAAGATTCAGGACCCTTCTTGGTAAACAGGTATCTCTAGAATGCCTGAGCTGTAACCCATCCTGTAATCCATCCACCCTACACCTTTCTGTCCAGTACGCATCTAAGAGAATGCTGCCCCAAGTATTATTGTCCCCCTCAGGCATTTTCTGTCTCGATCCATTCTCTTCCGGCTTCCCTAGTTTTCCCTAACAGTTAAAACTCCCTAAGTTACATCCGTGCCTCGGAGATGCAAACAATGCACCCACCCCCCAGCTACCAAGCAGCACTCCGTAGAGGCCGCTAATGAGACCCCTGATGTGCCCATGACTTATTTATAGAGCTCAGAAAAGTTGCCACCGGATTTTCCCCTTTTATCTTGTCGCTGCCCCCCCTCCTGGGCATGGCTGGCTACCATCACTCCCACATCAAAACCCCACACATGCGTACATCAGCCGCCGCCCCCCAAGCCAGCCACAAATGCCTTGGGGAGGCCAGAATGCATTCTTCAGTGCAGACCCTGGCCTCGTTCTTAAAACATCAGGAGTCTAAAAACTCTCAAGACCAAAGAAAGTACTCCAGTGACCTCCTCCCCAGGAGGAAGAGCACACCAACTGCTCATAACTGTGAGAACACTAAACTGAACACTAAACACTAAAATGCGCACCTTAAAATTGCCTATGTTCAAGCCCAAGTGAATGTACAGGCCCTCCAAGTGAACATCAGAAGAGCCCTGCTGGATCAGACCAGTGGTCTGTCTGGTCCTGCATCCCATCTCACACAATGGCCAATCACTCTGGAAGGCCAACAACAGGGCACAGAGGCCAAGGCCTTCATGAGAACATCAGAAGACCCCTGCTGGATCAGACCAGTGGTCCATCTAGTCCTGCATCCCATCTCACACAATGGCCAATCACTCTGGAAGGCCAACAACAGGGCACAGAGGCCAAGGCCTTCATGAGAACATTAGAAGAGCCCTGCTGGATCAGACCAGTGACCTATCTAGTCCAGCCTCACACAGTGGCCGACTAGCTCCTCTGGATGGCCAACAACAGGTCTTGACACCCAGGCTCAATATATTCATGTTTGAACAAAGCAAAGACGGTAGCCTACACAGTTACCATTATGGAAGCGGAGGGTGATAGTTGTTTCAGAATAAACACGCGTTGTTGTGTGCAAGTAAGTAAGGTTAGCCAACAAAAGTGCAGAGAGGCCGAGGCCTTCTTAAGAGCATCAGAAGAGCCCTGCTGGATCAGCCCAGTGGTCCATCTAGCCCTGGATCCTGTCTCACACAGTGACCAGAGAGTTCTATAAGAGCCCTGCTGGATCAGCCCAGTGGTCCATCTAGCCCTGCATCCTGTCTCACACAGTGGCCAGAGAGTTCCATAAGAAGAGCCCTGCTGGGTCAGACCAGGGAGGGTCCCTCTAGTCCAGCCTCCTGTCTCACACAGGGGCCAGCCAGTTCCTCTGGAGGGCCAGCAACAGGGCAGAGAGGCCGAGGCCTTCCCCTGATAAGGACACCAGAAGAGCCCTGCTGGGTTAGACCAGTGAGGGTCCCTCTAGTCCAGCATCCTGTCTCACACAGTGGCCAGCCAGTTCCTCTGGAGGGCCAACAAGAGGGCGGAGAGGCCCAGGCCTTCCCCTGATGTTTCCTCCTGGCTCTGGGATTCAGAGGTTTAGTGCCTCTGAATGTGGAGGTTCCCCTCAGTCCCCATGGCCAGTAGCCATCCTCCATGAACCTGTCTAAACCACTTTTAAAGCCACTGATGCCTGTGGCCATCACTACATCCTCTGGCAGAGAATTCCACATTTTAATCCCTTGTTATGCGAAGAAGCATTTCACCCAGGGGGTAGCATTTTCTGTTTCAAGCGCTGTAACAAGCTTCTGTTTGATCCTATGTAGAAGTCGCAAATAGAGGGAGAAACAGCCCTTCTTTCATGGTTCGGCTTCCCTCGCCGAATCTGCAACGTCCCGCCTGTCCCCAATTTTAAGTTCCTTGCCATGGGGAAGCCTGGATGTCGGGCCGCGTTGTTATGTCCACTTGGGACTTCTGCTATTCTTCACAAAGTTTTCCGTGTTGCCCCGTGGGAAATAACACCTTCCGGCTGTTTTTTTGCGAACAGGTAAGGCACTCACTGGAGAAGACCCTGATGCTGGGAAAGACTGAAGGTCAAAGAAGACGGGGACGGCAAAGGATGAGATGGTTGGACAGTGTCATAGATGCAACGAACATGAAATTGAGCAAACTTCAGAGGATGGCGGAAGACCGGAGGGCCTGGAGGGAACTGGTCCATGGGGTCGCAAAGAGTCGGACTCGACTGTGCGACTGAACAACAAAAAGGCCATGCTTGGGTTTGAGCATCCTGTGGTAGCCAGTGGGAATTGGTTGTATGCAGGGTGAATGTGATTCGTCCAAACAGCCTGGAGACACATCCAAAGCATCTGGACAACGGGACACGTAGACGAAGAAGAAGGTCTCCGGAGAATCTGAAACTAGTCCAGAAGCTGCCATGTCGCAGAACGACTGAAGCCAACGGGTTAACGTTTCCACAGTGGGTATCTTCTAATTGCTCTCTTGAAGTATTCAAAGGGCTGTCGCTTAGAGGGGGGGGGCAGGGAGCTGTTCCTCTTGGCAGGAGAGGACTTGCAATAATGGGTTTCAATAAAGGGCAGGAAGGTATCGGCTGGATATTGGGGAAAACCTTTTGACAGTCAAGAGTTGTGCCACAGTGGAATCGGCTGCCTGGAGAGGTGGTGAGCTCCCCCTCGCTGACAGTCTTCAAGAAGTCGCTGGACAAACGCTCTTCAGGGATGCTCTAGGCTGATCCTGCACTGAGCCGGGGGTTGGACTAGATGGCCTGTAGGGCCCCTTCCGACTCTGTGAATCTATGATTCTAATTCAGCAACACTAGTCTGGCAGGGGAAAGGGCTCTTTGAAAAGGGGAACGGCACAGATTCCTGCACGCCAGTGTTCCCTTTCAGCTGAGTTAGTGTGAGCTCACACGTTTTTGTCTTAGCTCAGGAAGGGTGGCTCCAGAGCAAAGTGATTGATGCAGCAGCCGAAATCGCTCGCTCACAGTTTTCATGCCGTCGAACTTTTGCTCACAAGACTCCACAGCTTAGAGGGAGCACTGCAGTGCACGCATGCGTTTATCAAGTCAAGAGTCGGCAGGAGCCGCGGAGTCTTGCGGCAGGGGCATCCACCTGTGCGTGGGCATTTCGGGATGCACCTGTCACTGGCCTCTTAGGCGCTCTGCTGTCGAAAACCGCTCCGTGTTCACAGCGAAACGGGATCGGTGTACGAAGCGTGCCATGCTTCGCTGAACAGAAAAATGCGGAATGGGCAGACGGGCATACTGGCACACCAGGAGCCACACCATGAACCAGGGGTTCCCCCCCTCCCCAACCTTTATGAGCCTGCGGGAACCTCTGGAATTCTGACACAGCATGGCGGATGCGTCTGCAAAAATGGCCACCCCAAAATGGTTGCTGCAGGAGGCGGAGCCAGCCCCAAAATGGCTGCTGCGGCTTACCTTTCAGTTGCACACGGAAGACCCTTTTGCTGCGGTGGCAGCTGCCGCCAACGTGAGGTTTTAAAATCCCGCACAGCCAATCAGATTTCGAAAGGCCAGTCGGTGCCTGGCAGGGCAAAAGCCCCACCTGCCCTTGCATATTCTCTAGAAACACTTGGCGGGTGCCAGAGAAGAAGAAGAGCTGGATTTATATCCCACTCTGAAGGAAGGGTGGTATCAGTGCTTAGTTCTCGTGGGCCTTTCTTACACGCTGAGGGAAATGCCGATCGCCACTTTGGGGTCAGGCAGCCATTTCTCTCCAGGCTGGTTTGGCCGGGGATCCTGCAGGGTTTTTGTCATCTTCTGGGCATGGAACAGGGGGTCACTGGGTGTGTGTGTGGGGGGAGGTAGTTGTGAATTTCTTGCATTACATAAGAACATAAGAGAAGCCAATGGTGGATCAGGCCAATGGCCCATCCAGTCCAACACACTGTCGCACAGTGGCCAAAAATACCAGGTGCCATCAGGAGGTCCAGCAGTAGGGCCAGGACACTAGAAGCCCTCCCACTTCCCTCCCCCCAAGCACCAAGAATACAGAGCATCACTTGCCCCAGAGTTCCTATCTATACCTTGGGGTTAATAGCAACTGATGGACCTCTACTCCATATGGACCTCTGTGCCATCAGGAAGTCCACCAGTGGGTCCAGAACTCCAGAAGCCCATCCCAAGCACCAAGGATACAGAGCATCTCTGCCCCAGACAGTGTGTCCCATCTATGGACCTCTGCTCTATATGTTTATCCAATTCCCTCTTGCTAAGGAGGTTGGACTAGATGATCCTGGAGGTCCCTTCTATGATTCTTCACTCGGAGTCTCAGAGCGGCTTACAATCACCTTTCCCTGCCCCGACCCACAACGGACACCCTGTGAGGTAGGTGGGGCTGAGAGAGCTCTTTCGAGGACTGCTGCTGAGAAAACACCTCTGGGAGAACTTGTGACTGACCCAAGGTCACCCAGCTGGCTGCACGTGGAGGAGTGGGGAACCAAACCCTGCTCTCCAGATTAGAGTCCGCCGCTCTTAACCACGACACCAGAACGGCACCGCACTGGGGATCCCTGCCATAAGGCAAAACTTCACAGCCTTATCCTAAACGGAGAGCCAGCATTTTCCTCGAGGGAGGTGCAACCCAAGACAGAAACGATGATCGGTCAGAGGAAGCGAGTCCCCTGACGAACGCGGGACTGCATACGTGATTCTCCGTGTCAACCAGGAAGGGGAGGGGAGGGGCACCCATTCCAGTAGGATTTCTTTCTTGTGGTGTTCTCCCGCCCCCCCCCC
>NW_015165325.1:28773-31750 GCF_001447785.1 Gekko japonicus
ATCTTAACGAGATGCAATAATAAATTAATGAGTAAGGCACTGCACCCGGCGAGGGCACAACAGGTGGGGGTGGGGTGGGGGTGAGCGGGTGGGGAGGGTTGGTCAGGTAAGGATTAAAAATATCCAATTGCCATGTTTTACCAAAAAACAGAACAAGGGCAAATTCCACCAGCTACCAACGAAGGAGTCGGGGATTAGGGGAACGGGCTTCACAATTGGGAGAAGGGAGGAGGGATCCACAAACATTTCGGAGGGGGGGGCGGTGAGGGATCTCAATTTAGCTGCCAGCTTGAAGGGGGGAGGAGGGGTCTCCTGGCTGCACCCCCCCCAACCCCGCCGCTCACGCTGAGTCGCCCCTCCCGGTTCTGATGCAAAGGAAAGGTTATTGCTTCTGGGCTGACGGCCGGCTGGGGGGGGGTCGCCTCCTTCCGTCCACCAGCCTCCGAGGGCAAAGGTCACACATCTCTTGCCCTACCCCAAAAGGGAGTTCAAAAGGTCAAGTCTGTCGCTCTGGCCGGGGCCACCAGTCGGGGCTGGAGGTAGAGTCCTTTCGGGTGCATCGAAGTCCGCTTGGGCCCCTCCCCGCCCCGTGCCGTGCCCTCCCCCTCCCCGGCACCCTCAGCTGTTCCCAGAAACCAGAGTGATGACTTGTTCCAGCTTCTGCCTCAATTTATGTTTCCGGCAAGCGGCGTCGCGCACAAGGTCAAGAGGGCGGCCGAGCCTCCGTTTCCCAGGAGCAGAAAGGGAATAGAGTGCTGGGTTCTAGGATGGAGAAACACCTGGCGGAACTGGAAAGGCGGGTAGGGGTGGGTCTATCGAGGCAGGCGGGAGCGACGAACACGGGGGTCCGCTGTGTCTCCTCGAGGCCGTCTTAAGCTGGAGACAGACAGCGGCGTTGGAAGGACACTCACAGCGGCTCGGGGGATGCTCTGCTTCCCATGGTGGACGGACAAATATTTCTTTTCATCCTCCATCTGTCACCTCAGGCAAAAAAAGGCTTCTTCGGAAACAAGATAAAAAACCCGCCAAATCTGTTTACCCAGAGGTGGAAGTGGGATAGGTTGGGAAAGGCCCTCAGTTTTCCGGGAGAGGGGCAAAAACAGTGCCGGTCTTATTTCCTCGAGGATGTTAAGTTGGTTAGGTTTATGGAGTGAAAGGCTAAAGAGAAAGAAGGGAATCGGAGGCGGGGAAAGCAGCTGTCTGTTTGGTACGGTGCTTTCTCAGAAGCCTGTGTTCCACCCTTAGACCAATCACAAATTGCTGGGCTCTTTTCTCCGTGTCTTATAAGAACAGCCCTGCTGGATCAGATCAGTGGTCCATCCAGTCCAGCATCCTGTCTCACACAGTGGCCAACCAGTTCCTTTGGAGGGCCAATAACAGGACATAGAGGCTGAGGCCCTCATAAGAACATCAGAAGAGCCCTGCTGGATCAAACTAGTGGTCCATCTTGTCCAGCATCCTGCCTCACACAGGGCCCAACCAGTTCCTCCTGCCAACAGGGAACTATATGCCAGGGTCCAAGTTAGGGTCTGTGGACAGCATTCACTAATTCTTATCAAGTGACCAGCTGGCAAAACCTCTCACATTGGGCAAGAAGTAAAGAGTGACGGGGGGCAGAAAGAGCTGAAGAAGAAACTCACCTCATCACGGTACCTGCCCACATAGCTGTAGAGCTCCCCCAGGGCGCCTAATGTGTTAAATTCGCCCGCGTGCTGCCGCGACTGTTCCACTAGGTAGGCGTCCATGTCTTGGTCGCTGATGGAGGCCATCTTGGCAATGTCCCGGTAGTACCTAGGAAAAGGTCTGGGTCACTACTTGGAAAATCTCTTAACAGAAAATAGAAGAAGGAAGAAGAAGATAGAAGAAGGAAGAAGATAGAAGAAGAAAGAAGAAGACAGAAGATAGAAAAAGAAGACAGAAAAAGAAAGAAGAGATAGAAGAAGGAAGAAGACAGAAGAAGAAGATAGAAGAAGATAAGAGGAGGAGGAGATTGGATTTATACCCCGCCCTTCACTACTCAAAGGAGTCTCAGAGTGGCTTACAATCTCCTTCACCTTCCCCTTCCCACAACAGATACCCTGGGAGGGTGGGGCTGAGAGAGCTCTTTTGAGAACTGCTTGTGAGAGAACAGCTCTGAGAGAACTTGTGACTAACCTAAGGTCCCACTAGCAGCTGCATGTGGAAGAATCAAACCTGGTTCTCCCAGATTAGAGTCCGCGCTCTTAACCACTACACCAAAGCTGCCATTTCTTCCAGGGGAACTGATCCCGTTAGTCTGCAGCTCAACTGTAACGCTGGGCAATCTCCAGGCAAGTGCAAAAACAATTATACAAAATAGTAGTATTATGTTTTAAATGTTTATGTTCAATACAATCAGAAAAAGAACATTGTAACACTTTGTAATAAACGTCCCCATTTTTATTCAACGTGTGATTTTCTAGCTTTCTTTGTGCAAATTCACCCATTAAAGTGGGAAAAACCTAGTTTTCTTGCAATGTCATAGTTTATGTTAAGCACAGCAAGGCCTACGCACTCCTTCACCCTCTGCTGCTCCTGCTTCTGCCACAGCCACGCCTCCATAGCCATTCTGGCAGACACCTCTATGGAAACCAGACCACCAGCTAATCGAATCACAGGTAATGTAATGAAAGTTAAATGGACTTTCTGGGGGAAATAGAGAGGTGCTGTCTGGCTCAGTGGGGCCACCGTAGCTGGCCCTTTGGGTCAGACAGCTGCGTAGGAATACCCGGCTCCAGGGGTCATTTCATAGAAAAAGAGGTGCAGGAGCTCATTAGCATAACACATTAGCATAACTTCTTTGCATATGCCACGCCCCCTGACATCACCGGAAGTGTGTCAGAAGGCAACACCCACCACTCAGGCTCCACTGGACTGTTTTGGATTGCTAGCTATTGGGGGGGGGGAGGTGCAGATCTGTCCTCGCAGAGGAGGGAGAGCTCGTACCTGAACAAAACTT
>NW_015165325.1:32102-54879 GCF_001447785.1 Gekko japonicus
GGGGGTGGGAAGGCGGGGGGCCTTGTGAGGAAGGGGGGGGGGGGGGGGCTGGCCCCGAGACGCCCCACTGTAGCTATGGGCCTGATTCAACTCCAGCATCACCTTAAAAACTTAGAAGTCTTTCGGGCTTTGGAGGGTCATAGCTCCTTCAACAGACGAAATTGCTGCTGGCTTCTAAGGTGCTGCCAGACTTCAAATCGAGCTGCTCTACTGTGGAGCAACATGGCGACCCTGTGAAACAAACTTTGTGGGGGAGAGAGAGGGGCGGAATCACCAGTTTCCCGGGTGGAATCGTTTCCGCACAAAGGTGATTCTTAGGATTTATTTCTTTTCGGTGATTCGCTGCCGTCCGCGACTGTGATCTCGCTTGCCATCTGGAGCCAGCCGAGGGATAGGCCAGTACAAAGCAAAGGCACTTCTGCCAAAGGCTGAATAGGAACATAAGAACATAAGAGATGCCAATGTTGGATCAGGCCAAAGGCCCATCCAGTCCAACACTCTGTATCACACAGTGGCCAAAAATACCAGTGCCATCAGGAGGTCCACCAGTGGGGCCAGGACACCATGGGTTGTGCGGCTTTCGGGGATTCCTTTTCCATGTAGATGAGGGTTGTTCGTTGCCGTTAAGATTGATTTCGGGGTTTGGCGGGCTTCGGGTTCGGCGGAGCCAAGAGTTTAGGCAGCCATTTCCCTTGGTCCCGCCCCGGAAGTCCGAAGCCGTCCATGCTTGTAGCCGCCGCCACCTCCTGTGGCAGTGAATTCCATGTGTGAATCACTCTTTGGGTGAAGAAGGACTTCCTCTTATCCGTTCTAACCCGACCGCTCAGCAATTTCATGGAGTGCCCACGAGTTCTTGTATTGTGAGAAAGGGAGAAAAGTACCTCTTTCTCTACCTGTTCTTTCCCATGCATAATCTTATAAACCTCAATCATGTCACCCCAAAGACTGCACTGAACAGAGGCACGTGGGGGCAGGCTTATGGAGGGGGTGTTCTTACAGTTTCAGAGGGGTAGCCAGGTCGGTCTGTGGCAGGGCAGCCAGCTTCGAGTCCAGTGGCGCCTTGAGGGTTTTCGGGGCATGAGCTTTCAAGAGTCAGATCCAACAAAGGGGGCTTGGGCCTCTTGGAAGCTCATATCTAGAAGAAGGGAAGGAGAAATTGAATCTATACCCCGCTCTTCATTACCCGAAGGTGTCTCAGAGCAGCTTACAATCTCCTTTCCCTTCCCCTCCCCGCAACAGGCACCCTGTGAGGTAGGTGGGGCTGAGAGAGCTCTCCCGAGGACTGCCCTTGAGAGAACAGCTCCGAGAGAACTTGTGACTGACCCAAGGTCACACCAACAGCTGCATGTGGAGGAGTGGGGGAATCAAACCTGTTCTCCCAGATTAGAGTCCGTGATCCTAACCCCTACACCAAACTGGCTCTCCACACTAAACTGGCTCTAGGTGTTCTTACAGCCACAGTTCCTTGTTTCCACCAGGAGTTAATTGTTTCCTTCAGGAGGCAGCCGCTTGGCCTAGTCAGGCAAGACCACCCACTCCTGGAGCAAAGTAGGAACTATCGCTTGAAGAAGATGGATACGTTCACCAAGAAAGATTCACTAAGAACATCAGAAGAGCCCTGCTGGGTCAGACCAGAGAGGGTCCATCTAGTCCAGCCTCCCGTCTCACACAGGGGCCAGCCAGTTCCTCTGGAGGGCCAGCAACAGGGCAGAGAGGCCGAGGCCTTCCCCTGAGAAGAACCGCAGAAGAGCCCTGCTGGGTCAGACCAGTGAGGGTCCCTCTAGTCCAGCCTCCCGTCTCACACAGGGGCCAGCCAGTTCCTCTGGAGGGCCAGCAACAGGGCAGAGAGGCCGAGGCCTTCCCCTGAGAAGAACCTCAGAAGAGCCCTACAGGGTCAGACCAGGGAGGGTCCCTCTAGTCCAGCCTCCCGTCTCACACAGGGGCCAGCCAGTTCCTCCGGAGGGCCAAGAACAGGGCAGAGAGGCTGAGGCCTTTCAAAGAACATCAGAAGAACCCTGCTGGATCAGACCGGTGGTCCATCCAGTCCAGCATCCTTCCTCACACAGTGGCCAACCAGTTCCTCTGGAGGGCCAGCAACAGGGCAGAGAGGCTGAGGCCTTTCAAAGAACATCAGAAGAGCCCTGCTGGATCAGACCGGTGGTCCATTTAGTCCAGCATCCTGCCTCACACAGGGGCCAGCCAGTTCCTCTGGAGGGCCAACAACAGGACAGAGAGGCTGAGGCCTTCCCCTGAGAAGAACACCAGAAGAGCCCTGCTGGGTCAGACCAGTGAAGGTCCATCTAGTCCAGCATCCCGTCTCACACAGTGGCCAACCAGTTCCTCTGGAGGACCAACAACAGGGCAGAGAGGCCGAGGCCTTCCCCTCGTGTTGCCTCCTGGCTCTAGGATTCAGAGGTTTCCCTCAGTCACCATGGCTAGTAGCCACTGATCGACATCCTCCGTGAATCTATCAGATCCTGTTTCAAAGCTGTCCGTGCCTGTGGCAGCAGATCACACATTTTAATCACTCTCTGTGTCAAGCCGTGTTTCCTTTTGTCCATCCTGATCCTACTGCCCATCAGCTTCATTGGATGCCCTCGAGTCCTAGCGTTTTGGGAGGGGGAGAAAAAATTACCTCCACTCCACGCATCATTTTCTAAACCTCTGTTGTGTCCCTACCCTTAGTTGTGTCTCTTTTCTGAACTGCAAAGTCTCATCAGACTCCTCAGCCTTTCCTCGAGACAAGATGCATCGCTAAAACTAAGCCTCTTATTCCCTAATTGCTGGCTACCAGTCAAAAAATCATTAATCAGTCTGTCGCAAACACTGAGATGAGCCAGGCCATCCTGCACCCAGGACTAGGGGTGAGAGGAAACAGATCAGGCTTTGAAGATAAGGGCTGCTAACAAGCATGAGAGAGAAGAATATTCTCTCGGGAGCAGTCTGACGGCCCACCCCTCACAGAACTCAAGGCAACTAAAGGACAACATCCTACAGCAAAGATGGAGCTACAAAGGCTATACACCTGGCAGGAGGAGGAGGAACAATTGGATTTATGCCCCACCCTTCACTACCTGATCCACATCAGGTAGTGATGCCAGTTTGGTGTAGTGGTTAAGTGTACGGACTCTAATCTGGGAGAAAACCGGGTTTGATTCCCCACTCCTCCACTTGCACCTGCTGATGTGACCTTGGGTCAGTCACAAGCTCTGGCACAGCTGTCCTTGAAAAAGAGCAGTTTGTGTCAGAGCTCTCTCAACCCCACCCACCTCACAGGGTGTCTGTTGTGGGGAGGGGAAGGGAAAGGAGTTTGTAAGCCGCTCTGAGACTCCAAGTGAAGGGCGGGGTATAAATCCAATCTCTTCTTCTTCTTCTTCTGAAGGAGTCTCAGAGCGGCTTACAAACTCCTTTCCCTTTCCCCCTCCCCACAACAGACGCCCTGTGAGGTAAGTGGGGCTGAGAGAGCTCTCTCGAGGACTGCCCCTGAGAGAACAGCTCTGAGAGAACTTGGAGCTGACCCAAGGTCACACCAGCAGCTGCATGTGGAGGAGTGGGGAATCAAACCCGAATCCCCCAGATTAGAGTCCGTGGTACTAACCACTACACCAAACTGGCTCTCAAAGGAGGTGCGGAAAGAGCACCTGCGCTACAGAATTATCAGCAACTGGAAGGACTCCTCACCCAATCCTGCATTCTCTCATTATACAAACCAAGCTTCAGAAAGGAGTATCATGCTGTTATAAGATGCTACAGATGGGATTTACTGGGAAGTTTGCTGTCAATAGGAGTGTGATGGTACCTCTCTCTTATTTTGTAGTTCTTTCTCTCACTCAAGGTCTCTATCGCTGCCACCAGGAATTTAATTCCAGTCTTTAATTAACCTTTCCCACAGTATTGTGCCCAAGTTCTAAGGCTCCTTCATGGGACTACGTGATTCTGAGGACAAGACTCTGGGTTAACAATAAACAGGATAAAAACTTGATTGGTAAAAGAAGCGTATCGGTTACAAGACGTTTCGTTAAGTTGCTCAGTAAAAACTTTCCCTTTTTATTTAGGTCTCTGCCAAGCTTCCCCCCCCCCTCACACTCTTGAAATACTCCGACTGTTTTAGATTTTTCCTAATAGGCCTCCTTAGGTATTTTTTCTTCCTCCTTTAGAATCTTAATGCCTTTCACAGCACTTCTGTATGATTCTAATGAGAAGACTGGTTCTCAGACTCTGGGTGCGTTCAGACGGGCCGTTTAGTCTGCTTTCGGCCCGCCTCAGAAACTGATTTTATCTGCACGATCACACAGTCAACATCTGCCTCCCGTCCCCAGCCATCGCTTTCTGGCTCAAAACCGCTTTAACCCGGAGTGTTTTGATATCAGGTCCCCAAGTGGTGTCTTCCCGATTCTCCAGTTCCAGCCACACTTTTCTGACGTCTGATTGCTCCTGCGGTGTTGAGCCACTTCCAGTTTAAACCCCCTCCGCGCTCGAAAGCTGCCCCAGGCTTCCGCTTCTCGCCCACCACTTTTTAAAAGCGTTGTCGGTGTGCGCATAGGTGGAGGTCCGCCACCGTGTTATTAAAAACAATGTTTAAACGGTGCCTAGTTTTAGCGTTTAGACGAGTCCGGGAACTCATGGAGGTCATTTTCAGGGTAAACGTTTAAAGGGAAGTGTTCCTTTAAAGTTTAACGGGAAGTGTTACAGCAGTCGGGTTGAAGTGAAAATTGCTGTTCTGCACATGCGCGAAAATTTTAGTTCTACAGATGGCTGCTTGTGCGCATGCCCAAACTGAGAGAGAGAGAAAAACAACACCGACGCACGCTCCTGCATGTGGATGGCGGGGAGTGATGTGGCTGCGCAGCGATCCGGAGCAAGGAGGTGAATGTGATCGTGATTCTCCAGGTTAAATAAAACTGCATCGGGGCCGGAGCAATTTAAACCGCTCCCAGCACACCATCTGACCGCACTCTCTGTGGATTGGCCACAACTGACAGATGCTGAATGCTGACTTCAGACTCAAACTGCAGACTTCTGCCTGAACACTCTGCCTTCTCTCTACACACACACACACACACACACCCCTCCTAGCTCTGCCCACACACTCTCCGTCACCAACCGATCACCTCACTCACTCATCTCCTCCTTTCACACGCCCCTTTCTTCTGACACTTCTCAACCATTTTAAAGGAACACACACATATAACTTGAAATCATTAAAAGGGGCCTCCACTGGCGCAGGGGGAGGCCGACCCCAGCTCCACCACCGCCGGTTGACCAGCAAGCTTCTTCCTCCCTCTGCTCCTCAATGTCGTGCACGGGAGCAACTCACCTCTCCACCCAGCCTTTGTACACGGGAATGTCCTTGGCGTAGAGCAGCTTGGTTGACGGAGAGTCCTTGCCCAGGCGGTGCTCGGAGGTAGAGCATGAGTCCATGAAGGTCTGGGCCACCACAGAGAGGCAGGCGTCCGTGATGCTGCTCTTGTGGATATCGAAGACAAACTGTGGGTTCTTAATAACGTTCACCCAAAACCGCAAGGGCAGGCTGGAATCGAGAAAGGGTAAGATGGGAGATGGGCTTCTGAAGACCCTCCAGCGTATACCAATCGCAGACTTTGGGCATCTTGGGAAACAGGAAAGGACTGAGCACAGTAGAGTCCTAACTCCAGGTTGGGAGATTCCTGGAGATTTGAGGATGGCCTCTGGGGGTGGAGCTCACCGGGGATGTGGTGTGTTATGTATTGTGCATACATGTCTGAGCTTCGCCTGTTCAGCCATCTAAGGCTGGTATTGTAAAATGCACCAATGTTAAGTACGAAACTTCAGGCAGCTCTTAAAACAAAGAGCTGCCTGAAGTCTCATACTTAACATTGGTGATGAGGTAGGTATCCCATCCTCGTCGCCAATGTTAAGTATGAGACTTCAGGCAGCTCTTAAAAAAACAAGTGAGCTTTGTTCTATAAGCTTTATTAGAACACAGAAGAAAACAACATGAAACAGGAGAGCAACAGGCTCTCTTTTAAACTAGATTCCACCCTCCAAAGCAGCCATTTGCTTCAGGGAAACCAATCTCTATAGTCTGAAAATCATTTGTAATTCTGGGAGATCTCCAAGCCCTACCTGGAGGTTGACACCCACAGAGGATTATCTGAGTAATATTTCCCTGGGAAACTCAGCCCCATTTCCTGGTAGCAATACTTCCTGTCTACTAGATGGCGCCTCCTAAGAGGGAAAAATTCATTGGCTGAGAACCAACATGGCCTCCTCCCCTTGCCTCCCAAACACATAGGGGTTGGATGAGGTGGGCTGGCAAAGGTAGGGTGAGGATTTGACTAGCGTCTAGCACATGGATAGAAGACGACTGAGAGGTGATATGATAACCATCTTCAAGTACATGAAGGGCTGTCATCTAAAGTATGGGGTGGATTTGCTTTCTGTTACCGACGGGTTGAAATTAAGTCAGGAGAGTTTTCGGCTCAACATGAGGAAGAACTTCCTGATAGGTAGAGCGATTCCTCAATGGAAGAGGCTTCCTCGGGAGGTGGTGGGCTCTCCTTCTTTGGAGGTTTTGGAGGCTAGATGGCCATCTGACAGCAATGCAGATTCTATAAACTTAGGCAGATCATGAGAGGGAGGGCAGGACGGGTTGCCTCAGTGCTTAGTTTAGCAGTCACGGTGGGTGTGGAGGGGGGAGATATTTGTGAATTTCCTGCACTGTGCAGGAGGTTGGACTAGATGACCCTGGAGGTCCCTTCGAAATCTATGATTCTTTGGGGTTCAGAAGCATCGGTGCTCTCGGGGCCCAAATTTCTCACCAAAAGAGGATTTGCTCAGTGGGCGGCAGGCAGGCAGGTAGCTATGGTGGGGCATTTTGGGGGCACACCCCCTCATTAGCAATCGCTGCCCCATCTGTAGCTCTGCCAGTAGACTCCGCTGTGGGTGGGCTCACTGCTTGTGCAGCGCTTAAATGGGGGAGCCGGGAGCCCAGTCCTCCGAGGACTCAGTCCCCCCTTTAAAATGCCGCTTAAGCCGCGAGCCCGCCTACTGGCTTGTCTACTACTGGCTGTGGGTGGGATCGCCGACCATGGCTCGAGCAGCCTTTTCAATTTGTGTGACGTCACAACCGATGCCACGCCCCCTCGGTGACCCCCCCCACTGACAAATTCCTGGCTACGCCCCTGGCAACAGGCCATTCGTTCGAATTGGCTGAATGCTGATTGGGAGCAGAGCACAGACGTGAAGGGCCAACCTCCCCATCGCTTAACCAGCCAACAGAGGCCAAAAGACCCACGTAGATAAACGGGCTCTTCTGGGAGGAGAGGCGATCTGCAGAATAATGCATGTGGCCCATCTAGTTGCTGCAGAAAGGCTATCTAGGGACAAAGAGCTTCTTCTGTTTTTTAGCCTGCTTACAAATTCATATTTGGGGGCCAACAGCCCGTTGCTATGCCAGGTTTAGCCCACAGGCTGTTAGCCGCATAAAATCTTTAGTTCTAACACTCTTGTCAGACTCCCGATCAAGTTACACTCAACAATCCTCTCTTTGGCAGTGATATGTTTATTGAGATGTATTCACGATCCAGAACATCACTTGTGTTAGAACTAAAGACTTTGGCGGGCACAAGCTTAATATAGGTGATTCAAACGAAAGCCCCTTCCATCCCCCAAACATACGTCACGCATTCACACCATGCCTAGCGTTGCCATCGCAGCCAAGTGAAATAATATATGGCTTGGTTATCTACTGCTGAAGGTGGTACAAAGAAGCTCTCAAGGAGACCTTTCCTGGGAACAGGAAAGGAGGTACGACTAGCAAGGGAAGTTATAACTTCTAGAAGCAAAGGTCCCATTTCTCTCACTCATCCACTCACCCCCCTCCCCGCAGGAATTCCCACCCCCCAATAACTACGGCAACCAAGCAAGCAAAATAAAGCGAGGTTTGGCAGTAGGGTTGCCTGGCAACTGGTGAGAGGTAGACAGGTAGGGGGGTGGACAGAGTCCCAGGAGAAGAAATTAAGAAGAAAAATAAGGCCCGGGCTACTTGTCAAAAGTTCTGACCACAGAGTTTCTGATAATTCCTAGAGCTACCCAGAAGTGACAAGGGTAGCTCTAGCAACTGCCAAAAGATTACCATAGAGTTTCTTGCAATTGCTAGAGCTACCCTGTATCATTTCCAGGTAGCTCTAGCAATCACCAGGAACTCTATGGTTAGAACTTCCTATAAGGCCTTATTTCCCCCCCTTGGCCCAGTTTCTGCTCACAAATCAGCTGAGCACTGGCAGTGGAGTTGCCAGCTCTGGGTTGGGAAATACCTGGAGTTTTGGGGGTGGAGCCTGAGGAGGGTGGGGTTTGGGGAGGGGAAGGACTTCAAGGGGGTATAATGACATATATTCTACCTTCCGAAGTGGCTGTTTTCTCCAGGAGACCTAATCTGTCGCCTGGAGATCAGTTGTAATCCCAGGAGATCTCCAGCCACCACCTGGAGGTTGGCAACCCTAAATTCAGCAGGCAGCGGCACAGCTGGCCGGACGACTCCCACCGTAAGCGACTGGGGAACCCCATCTAGAGGCTACGGTGCTGAGGGCAAGGATCCAAAGCCAGAGGTGACTCACCAATTGCTTTTCCAGGTGTGCCGAACATCTGGGTCCCCGATCTGCCTCCGCTCAGCTTGCTCGTCCAGGAAGTCGAACATGTACTTGATGGGCAGGGGGAGGGCGCTGGCCCGGTGTGCCGTGCTGAACACCGTCTCGAACAGGTCATCCACAAACTTTTGCAACGTGCCCTGCGGGTTGGAGAAGAGTTTTTCTTGAGTGGTCCTATTCGGAACAGGTAGAGACAGGGCTATTTTTGGGCAGGAACGCACAGGAACGGAGTTCCGGCTGGCTCCTGAGTTGGCCACGCCCAGCAGGAACTCGTTAGCATAATAGGCCACACCCAACAGCAGAAACTCATTCGGATTGGCTACATTAGGGGTGTGTGGCCTAACATGCAGAAGAGTCCCTGCTACAAAAAAAAGGCCCTGGGTTTTGACAACAAACAAGGTAAACAGAATATGAAGCAAAAGGTGGGTGTGGCTAGATGACCACACTTCTGGCAACAGGGGGCTGCGACCTAATATGCTAATGAGCTGTGGTGTCAGGGGTGTGGCCTATTATGCTAATGAGTTCCTGCTGGGCTTTTTCTACAAAAAGAGCCCTGGGTAGAGAGATCCGGGGAAGATCAAGGCTGCCTTCCCTAAACCTCATTCCTAGCTCCCTAAGGTGTTGCAGACTCACACACACACACCCAGGAAGCTGCCTTATACTGGATCAGACCTTGGGTCCATCAAGGCCACTCTTGTCTACTCAGACAATAATGCTAGGAAAAGTTGGAGGTGGCAGGAAAAGAGAAGACCCAACGTGAGATGGATTGATTCGTTAAAGGAAGCCATGGCCCTCAGTTTGCAAGATCTGAGCAAGGCTGTTAATGAAAGGGCATTTTGGAAGTCATTAATTCATCGGATCACCATAGGTTGGAAGCAACTTGACGACACTTAATGCACACACAGTTTTAACGAGGTAGCCTATGAATGCTTTAAATCAGCCAGCCGATACCCCTGCATTGCAATGAGAAAAGAGCGGCTCTAGTTAGCTCCGCCCCAATCGAGGTCATGACCTGCAGAGGCAAACTTTGAACCCGGGACCTCCTGATTTGCCGCAACTCAACTCGTAAGCAAAATCCTACACCAAGATCACCAAATACTGCTAAATAAATTACAAACAAATGACGGGTAACATGAAAAGCGGTCAACCGCATCCAGCGGCAGAATGCACAATTCTGACTTCAAGCCTCCTCAGCGTTTCTTCCTCACCGACAGATAATTCAGGGCTCCGGTTCAGCCAGATGCTTCGGCGGCGACGGCATTTCAAATCGTGTCAATAAAGTTTCAGAACTGAATACAGAGTTCAGCTGGGAGAGGCGGGGAGGCGGGACGAGGCTAGCCACAGAGTCCCCCGTTGGAATAGCTGATGCTCTTGATCCGGCAAGGCAAGCGGGTTGTGGTTCGAATCATGCCGATGCTCTTGATCCGGCAAGGCAAGCGGGTTGTGGTTCGAATCATGCCCTGCTGGGGCCACAAGTTCGGACCACCTACCGTGTTTCCCCGAAAATAAGACACTGTCTTAGATTTATTTTTTTCTCAAGAAGACACACCAAGGCTTATACCACAAATGCATAGAAATCCTGCTAGGGCTTATTTTTGGGGTAGGTCTTATTTTCAGGGAAACAGGGTATGTGAAGAGTCGACTGGTATGGGAAGTCACATGCTCTTTGCTTACTGAGGGCTGGTAAAAGACTTGGGAGGCAAATTATATGAAGGAAGAGCCTGCTTTTTAAAAAAACCTGAGTACAGAAAAGACCGGAACTGCGGTGGCTCAAGTGGTTAAGACGCTGAACTGCAGGCTGTGAAAGGTCAGTAGTTCAGCAGTTCGAGACCCGGGTGCCGCATGACGGAGTGAGCTCCCGTCTCTAGTTCCAGCTCCTGCCAACCTAGCAGTTGGCAAGCAAGAAATTGCAAGTAGATAAATAGGTACCGCTTCGGTGGGAAGGGAACAGCGTTCCGTGCGCCTTGGTGTTTAGTCACGCCGGCCCCATGACCACGGAAACGTCTTCGGACAGCGCTGGCGCTTTGGCTTTGAAACAGAGATGAGCACCGCAACCCTAGAGTCGGATTTGACTGGCTTTCGAGCAAGGGGACCTTTACCTTTACCTTTTTACAGAAAAGACCGAGGAGGTACGGGGAACAGACTGGCTATTCCACAAGAACCGTGTTCTCCGAGAGCCTCATTACATGCTGTGTTGTTTATGGGCCCGTCCTGGATCCTGTCAAGCAGTTAAGTTCCAGGAATTCCTTCTTGGAACTTAAGAGGTTCGGGGACATGGGGGGCTCAATTTGGATTGGGACCGCAGGGTATGGGGAAAGCGTGCTTGAGTCAGCCTCCGCCCTCCCCGTGGGATTTTCCTGATTGAAATGGCCCCCGGGAAGTGGGATTGCTCGATCTGGGTTGGGAAATTCCTGGAGATTTAGGAGTGGAGTGGAGTGCGGGGAACCTCTGTGGGGACAATTGCCGTGCAGTCTACCCTCCAAAGCTGCCGTTTTCTCCAGGAGAGCTGACCGCGGTCACCTGGAGATCGGTTGTAATTCTGGGAGATCTCCAGGCCCCACCTGGAGGTTGGCAACCCCCATCATGAAGTCATTCCCCCATTAGGGAAATCAATGTGTAGCCCATTGGTAAGGTGTGTTAGCCCATTAGTGGACATTGAGTTTCTCCAGTGAGGCAAACAGTGGCTCGCTGGGGGGGAGGAGGAGGAGATTGGATTTATACCCCGCTCTTTACTCGGTAGTCTCAGAGCAATCTCCTTTCCCTTCCCCTCCCCACAACAGACACCCTGTGAGGTGGGTGGGGCTGAGAGAGAGCTCTTTCGAGGACTGCTCTTGAGAGAACAGCTCTGAGAGAACTTGTGACTGACCCAAGAGAACTTGTGACTGACCCAAGGTCACACCAGCAGCTGCATGTGGAGGCGTGGGGAATCAAACCCACTGGCTCTCCCAGATTAGAGTTTGTGTGCTTAACCACTATACCAAACTGGCTCTCAGTTTGGGAGAATGAGGTGGGTGGGAGGCTTAAGGCCCCTCCTCCCCGTATCGTGTGTTCTTGAGCTGAATCAGGCTCACCGTGCCTGAAAAACAAAGTTTTAACAGGTAACACGTGGAGCCTTGCTGCTGTGGTGGATTTGTGAACAGTATAATGGGTAGTTAAGGCCC
The DNA here is from genome assembly GCF_001447785.1 of Gekko japonicus. NCBI lineage: Eukaryota > Metazoa > Chordata > Lepidosauria > Squamata > Gekkonidae > Gekko > Gekko japonicus. The sequence goes on from NW_015165325.1 coordinate 43,891, forward strand.
CCAAGGAGTGCCATCGATGAATTTAGCAGGACAGGAACACATTGTTAGTTTAAACATTAAGGAAAATACCAACCTGGGACCTGAGGAAGAGGGACATTATCTAACTTCTTTCCTGGGAGGTTTCCACAAAAAGATAAAACTGGTTTAGGAACCAGACATCCTACTTGCCTTCAGGCAGGAGAGTAAAGACTAGCACATCTCCCAGTTTTAGGACTCTGGTTCCCTTCCCGCCATACCTTAGTGGCGAGGAGGCGGGTGAGGTAAATCTCAGACACCATCTTGCTCCCCCGTTCCCCTTCCTTGGGGTCTCCGAGGTGCTCGTGGTTCTTGACCAGGTGCCATAACCGGGTGCCCGAATCTTGGTCCGGCGTGAGGATGGGGGCTCGTGAGCGCAAGCTCTCCGGGCTGCTGGACGTACGCAGCAAACTCTCTGTGGGGAAAAAGAGCAGAGGAGGAAGGGGAGTGGTCCCCGAGATTGCGCGCCCTCAACCTTCAGACCCATAGAGCCTGCCCTTCTGTGAGTAAACCCCCCCCCCATCATGATTTACCTCAGCAAAAAAGTGGAGATTCACAGTATGGAAAAAGCTAACCAGAGACCAGAAACCCGTGAAAATAATAACGAAGAATTTATAAAAATACCTTGTAAATGTTTATCAAATATTCCAATCTGAATAACGAATATTATATAAAATATCTCTGGTGTCAGTTCAATATTGAAAACACCACCAAGTCCCAACAAATTTCCGATCTGAGTCAGTCCTTCTCGGCAGGGGTCATTTCCTGCGGGAGCGCATGGGAGCGGAGCTCCGGCAGTAAAGAGCCCAGGGGGCGGGCACATGCAACAAGCCCCACCCCCTGCTCCCAGCAGCCCTCAGTCAGAGCAAGAAGCAGCCAGGTAAATTGCAGAGCCCCCCCTCCCCGGCCCGCCTTCAGGTACAAGCTCTCCCTCCTCTGTGAGGGCAGATCTGCACGTTCCCCCCCCTCCATAGCTAGCAATCCAAAACAGTCCAGTGGAGCCTGAGTGGTGGGTGTTGCCTTCTGACACACTTCCGGTGATGTCAGGGGGTGTGGCATATGCAAATAAGTTATGCTAATGAGTTATGCTAATGAGCTCCCGCACCTCTTTTTCTACGAAATGACCCCTGCTTCTCAGTGAAGCAATAAAGTTCGATGTTGATGGAGACAAAGCAATCCTGTTGACAGGGAACTGGTAATATCCCGTTTCCATAGTTGTTCTTCAGGAACAGGCCCCGCAACCAAACATAATTAATCCATATTGCACTGTTACCCGCCCTGAGCTCGCATGCAGGAAGGGTGGACTATAAATGTGAATAAATAAAGAAATTTAATCTTCCTGCTTCCTAGTTTGGCCTGATGAAACAGCTCCAAGATTTTGAAAGGCACTCTATGATTTACCTCAGTGGCCGTCACCTCAGCTATATTTATTTAGTAACGCCAGGGCCCTTTGTGCCTGCGGCCGGCTTGCCTATTCCAGAACCACCACCCCCTCCCAAAACATTCCCCTTCCAACCACAGGTCCACAAAATGAGAGTGGCTGTAAAATTACAGGCATTCGCTGCCCAAAATAACCATGATAATTACAGCCAGGAGAGGGCGGTGCTGGGGGGAAAGCTCCGGGAAGGGGACTCGGAACGTGGCAGTGGCTCTTCTTAAAGTGCCAGCCCAAGGTGGGATGAGAAGGCCCAGGGGCTCGGCCACAAGGAAGCAAGCTACGGAAGGCCACTGTGGAGGTATCGGGCAGAGGGGTCACTTCACGTGTGAAAAAAGAAACTGGATCACGCAGGGGTTCTACGCTCTTGCAACGAGTTCAAGCTGTCTTCATGTGCTGCTGGGAACTAAGTCACGTTGATAGGTCACGCCAAACTTTCGTCGGCACAAGGTTACACTCCCCAGATTGTGTGGGCTCAGAATTAAGGTGGAACCTGGGCTGGTGGCTTCTCAAGAGACCTAACAGAGCAGGGAAAAGTGCAGAGACCAATTCCGTGCAGAGCAGAGGTCCATCAGTGGCTCTTAGCTACAAGGTACAAATGGAACACGCTGTCTGGGGCAGTGCTCTAACTTCTTGGTGCTTGGGGGGCAACAGCGGGAGGGCTTCTGGCCTGGTGGGTTTTGGCCACTGTGTGACACAGAGTGTTGGACTGGATGGGCCATTGGCCGGATACAACATGGCTTCTCTTATGTTCTTATAGATGGAACACTCTGTCTGAGGCAGGGATGCTCTGTATTCTTGATGCTTGGGGGGGGGGCAACAGTGGGAGGGCTTCTGGAGTTCTGGCTCTGCTGGTGGACCTCCTGATGGCCCCTGGGTTTTGGCCACTGTGTGACACAGACTCTTGGACTGGATGGGCCACTGGCCCGATCCAACATGGCTTCTCTTACATTCTTATGTCTGAAGCAGGGATGCTCCTGTATTCTTGGTGCTTGGGGGGGGGGCAAGAGTGGGAGGGCTTCTGGAGTTCTGGCCCCACTGATGGACCTCCTGATGGCCCCTGGGTTTTGGCCACTGTGTGACACAAGAGTGTTGGACTGGAGGGGCCCTTGGCCTGATCCGACATGGCTTCTCTTATGTCCTAACTCTGTGAGGACTGTGGAAATCAGACCAAAATGTCAAGGGCAAATACCATCCTCTGTCCATCATGAGAGCCAGCATGGTGTAATGGTTACAGTGTCAGACTAGGATCCAGGAGAGCCAGGTTCGAGAGTCACTCTGCCATGGAAGCTCATTGGGAGACCATGGGCCAGTCACACACTCTCAGCCTAACCTACCTCACAGGGTTGTTGCTTGGAGGGTTAAATAGAGGAGAGAATGATGGAAGCCACCTTGGGTCTCCCAGTGGGGGGGGAGGTGGGATAATATAAGTAAATAGATAAACAGAATAAATAAGATGGAATTTTGATCGGTGGCTTTAGAGGAGAGCCAACAGTTCAGAAAGAAGAGCAGGAACCAACTCTGTGAGGGCCGTGAAAATCGGACCAAAACAAAATACCATCCTGTATACATCATTCTGATCATACGGACTGTGTGAATGTCATGATTTTGTGGGATCGCAATAAAACACACAAGTATGCAGCACTGGGCACAGAATTCCAACTTCCTAGGAATCTCGGCTTTCCTTCAAAGAAAACCCCAAAGTACAAAGATGTCCTTGACGGGAAACGCTTGCCCTGCGGACTTCTCTTTGCCTCTCTGCCTGGCTGGCAGACATGGAAATTATGCAAAACAGGAAAATGCAGAACTATGCAAAAATAAGAGAAATCTGCATAATCCCTACGAGCGTCAGACCGTAGCTTTCTTCATGCAGAATCGGGATTGCCCAAGCACAGAACTGGGAAAAACCAAAACAAAATATGCAGGGCGGGAAGAAGACAAATCTGATTAACTGTGGAAGAGCAGGACTCGACAAAGGTAATCGGCCTGGCTCTCAGGCTCGTTGCAGGGTGTCGTGTGGCTAGGACAGAGAGAGAGAGAGAGAGAAAAGGCACCGGTATTCTTATCACTCAGGGTGGTCAGCAGAAACGGGCTGGGGACTGGCTGGCGGGGTCTGCCACTGCTTACCAGGAGCCTGATTCCTAGCTACTTGGAACAGACTGGTAGACTTCGTGTCCTTTTGAATCTTGCCAGAGCTGGGTTGAGCTCCATCAGCACTAAAGAAAAGCGGCCTGATGAAGCCCTAAGAAATGGCAAAGCAACCTGGTCACGCCGTCGCTGCTTCTTTGGTCCGCACGACAGCTAGTCTTGAGCTCATGCCGTCTACCGCGTGCTTTCTTCTGGAAACTCTTCTCTGCACCGTGAGCTGGTGACCACACCATTCTGAAGAGAGACTTGCACTTCCAAGGACTATTAGGTCACTCATTCAACTGGTGCAGTTGTCATTTTTATGCACGGTGGCCAAACTATTTGTCATGTGTATTAATTTTGGTGGTCAGTAGAACTGTATAAGAAGGCAGTTCGTCTCGAGTTTGATTTGTACAGCCCAACAGATTATTCTGGCCGTTTGTTTGCACAACTGCTTACCATAGCGGCTGAGCGAATGGGTGAAAGTGAAGGAGCTGGCGATGTTGTAGCCCGAAGCCTGCCGGGGAACCAGGGCCACTGTGGAGCCGTCTGTTACCTGCAGGAATGGAAAATGGAAACATGGAGTTGGGGTGGAGGGAGAGAAAGAGAATGAGCATTTGGCCAGCTAAATAATCACTGTGGAGCCGTCTGTTACCTGCAGGAGCGGAAAAGGGAAACAAGGTGGAGGGGGAGAAAGAGAATGAGCATTTTGCCAGTTAAATAATACTGCACGGCATCTACATGTTCAAGGCAGCTCACGTGTGTCGCGTCAGTAACCGTTCACAGTCGTAAAGCAGGCCAGTATTTAAAAGGTAACGTTAAAGGTTTCCCTTGCTCAAAAGCCAGTCGGATCAGACTCTGGAGGGCAGTGCTCATCTCCGTTTCCAAACCGAAGAGCCAGCGCTGTCCGAAGACGTTTCCGTGGCCATGTGGCTGGCATGACTAAACGCCAAGGCGCACGGAACGCTGTTACCTTCCCACCGAAGTGGTACCTATTTATCTACTTGCAATTTCTTGCTTTCGAACTGCTGGGTTGGCAGGAGCTGGGGCCAGTACTAGAATCCCCATATTGTAGGTTTGAGAGGAGGAGAGGATTATGCAGGCTTGCCAGCTCCAGGTTGGGAAATACCTGGAGACTCTGGGGGCGGAGCCTGAGGAGGGCGGGGTTTGGGGAGGGGAGGGGCTTCGGTGGGAGTATAATGCCATCGAGTCCACCCTCCAAAGAGGCCGTTTTCTCCAGGAAAACAGATCTGTCAGCTGGAGTTCAGCTGTAATCCCAGGAGAGCTCCAGCTGCCACCAGGGGGTTGGCAACCCTAGGATGATGGCTTGCCTAAGACCACTTCTTGAAGGTTCATGACTGATTCAAACAGGAGCTTCAGGCTCAGATTCTCGGCCACCACGTGACATCCGCTCTCCGACCTGGCAGGCTACGGAGATGTAGGATGATCTCCCAGAATGCAGTTGGGTCACTGGAGCACCCAAACAGCAGAGAGGTTAATAAGGCCTTGCCGTAAACCCCATAAGGCCCAGTATTATTTTCAGCACCAGCACACTCCTCATACCCCATATAATTTACTCTTCCACGGTTTTACGTCCTTTCGATGGTTTCTACCCTGTCTGCGGTAGAAAAATTAGATTCGCGTCCAGTAGCACCTTACGAGACTAACAAGGTTGTCAGGGTGCCGGCTTTCGCGAGTCAAACTTCCCTCTGTCAGATACAAAAATGTGATGAAGGTTGTTTTAACTCTCGAAAAGCTCATACCCTGAAAAGTTCGTTGGTTTCTAATGCACTACTGGACTTGAATCTAGCTCTTCCTTTGTCTATCAATTGCTACTGGCCATGGTGACTGAGGGGAACCTCCACGTTCAGAGGCACTAAGCCTCTGAATCCCAGAGTCGAGAAGAAACATCAGGGAAGGCCTCGGCCTCTCGACCCTGTTATTGGCCCTCCAGAGGAACTGGTTGGTCACTGTGTGAGACAGGAGGCTGGACTAGATAAACCACTGGTCTGATACTGCAAGGTCTTCTTATGTTCTTATGAACGACTCAACCTTTATGCCCTCTTATTGGCCATCCAGAGGAACAGGTTCGCCTCTGTGTGAGACAGGATGCTGGACTAGATGGACCACCAGTCTGATCCAGGAGTCTTCTGAGGTTCTTATGAAGGCCTCGGCCTCTCTGCCCTGTTGTTCGCCCTCCAGAGGAACTGGTTGGCCACCGTGTGAGATGGGATGCTGGACTGGATGGACCCTCACTGGTCTGACCCAGCAGGGCTCTTCTGATGTCCTTATAAAGGCCCCGGCCTCTCTGCCCTCTTATTGGCCCTCCAGAGGAGCTGATTGGCCAGTGTGTGAGGCAGGATGCTGGACTAGATGGACTCTCACTGGTCTGACCCAGCAGGGCTCTTCTGACGTTCTTATCAGGGGAAGGCCTCGGCCTCTCTGCCCTGTTGCTGGCCCTCCAGAGGAACTGGTTGGCCACTGTGTGAGACAGAATGCTGGACTAGATGATCCACTGGTCTGATCCAGCAGGGCTCCTCTGATGTTCTTAACTGCAGACAATATTCCCCCCCACCACTCCCCACCATATGCAACAATAGGGAGTAGCTACCATGTTCTGAGTTGCTCCGAATTCTACAAGGGGGCCTGGGTTATAGGACAATCAACCCGGCCCTGAGGTATGTGGGGGGGCAGTCACCTGATAATGGCCAAGGGTGTTGAGCCGCTTCCAGTCTCCCTCGATCTTGCTGGTGGCGTCTTCGTCTTGCAACACCGTCCGCCCCCCTCCGCCCTGACACCACTCTGGGACGAACGGAAAGGTCAGTGAGAGAAAGCTGGGTCCATAGCCGCCCCCTACAACCTCCCCCCACCGCCCTGCCATGCCGATACAACGAGCCCCCCTTCCGATTGGCCCCGCCCACTCCATGCTCCCGGCCCCGCCCGCTTTCTCCCACATTCTTGCCTTCATACCAAGCTCCATGTCCTCGGCACGGGGCCGCTGGGAACAGGGCACCCCTCGGTACACGGCATCCAGCAGCTTCTCCTTCACTTGGGTCACCGAATCACAGTTTAGCACCTTGACCGGCACCGCTGGGCCGCCGGGTGGCTCCGGCGGGGTGCAGAGAAGAGTCTAGGAGAAAGAAAGTTTCAGAGAGTAGCCAGGTTGGTCTGCAACAGAAGAGCTCGATTCAAGACTGGCAGCCCCTTAGAGACCAGCAAGATTTGGGGGGGGGACGAGCTTTCAAGAGTCACAGCTCGGTACCTGACAAAAGGAGCTTTCGAAAGTTCGTTCCCCAAAAATCTTGCTGGTCTCTCCAGTGCTGGTGGGCTCGGATCTAGGAGAAGGAGACATCTTCTGTCTTTTCGCCCGCCACATTAATTGAGGCTTGCACAACCACTCAGTTATATTCAGCCAAGATTACCGGTGACAACACACACACAAAAAACCACTGTGAAAATTCACTTATAAACAATGTGTGAACCAAATAAAGACTACTGCAAATTCACATGTCATTAGATTTATACAAGAGGGGAACCCGCGATACTCGCGGGGGGGGAGAAGAGCTCCATCTCCTCCATCCCCCCTCTCAATCTCCCTGAGGCTGCAGCGGCGAAGCAGGTCCTCCACCCCCCACCTCGCCCGGCTCCGACCCGGCCGGGCTCCGCGGCGGCGGCGAGGCCGGTCCTCCCCCCTGCCCGGCTCCAAGGCGGAGGCGGAGAGGCCGGTCCTTCCCACCCCCCTTTGCCGGGTTCGGCGGCGGCGGCGAGGCCGGGCCTCCCCGCCCGCCCGCTCTTGCCCTCTCCTGCTCTTCGAGGCCGTGCGTCCCCCTCGCCCTCCCCCGACTTGCCTTGGGGAGTTTGCAAGAGAGGGGGGAGAGATTTTGAAATAAGAAGAATAGAAGAAAGCGAAAAAGGGGGCGCTCGCGGGGGGGTGTGGATTTTTGCGCGCGAGGCTTCCCCCGCCTCCTCCTCCTCCCCCCAGTGGCTCGCGGGCCATTTAACCTCCGCCGGCGCCGTCCAGCCTTCTGCAGCTGGGCGTGAGCGGGTGCGTGGAAGAGGAGCGGCCGCTGCGCTCCGGGGCTGGCGAGCAGGCGGCGGTGGCGGCTGCCCCTGCGATAGGTGGACGACGCCGGGGGGTCACAATGCAGTTCGGTGCAGGCAGCGGCGGCGGCGGGAGCAGCATCAGGCGTGCGGGAGGGGCTGGCTCGCCGAGCCCGACGATGCAGCTACGGCGGCGGAGGAGAACCCGGGCTGGCTCCTTGCGAGCTGGGCCGGGCGAGGGCTGCCCTGCTCCTTTTGCGCAGCCCTCGCTGCTTGCAGAGCGTTCCCTGCGCATGCGCAGGGGACGCTCTGTAAGTTTCGGGGGGATTTAAACATCCCCCCGTGTTTTTTTTTTCAGGTTTCTGATTTTTGTGCACACGTGGGGACCGCCCCACGTGTGCACAAACCTCTCCCTGCCCCCCAAGTGCCCCCGAAGTGCGGATTTAGATATCCGCACGGAGGGGGCAACTTCGGTATTAGATATATAGATAAATGTCAAGAATCTTCCACTAGAATGAAAACTTCCAAAGCCCACTTTAAACATGTACAACACAGTGTCAGAGAACTAAACACATAAATTACAAGTCTAAATCCAAAAGTCATAAAGGTTACTCAATTCAACAGGTGAGTCTCCTGAAAAAACAGTGGCTTGCTCAATTCAACAGGTGAGTCCCCTGAAAAAATAGTGGCTTGCTCAGTTCAACAGGTGAGTCTCCTGAAAAAACAGTGGTTTGCTCGATTCTACAGGTGAGTCTCCTGAAAAAACAGTGGCTTGCTCGATTCTACAGGTGAGTCTCCTGAAAAAATAGCGGCAATAAGGCCACCTGAGACTTCTATGTTCCACAAATAACAATTCATCGGCAAGCATATACAAATCTTCCAGTAGACTGTGTGGCTTTCCAGCAGACTAACGTGTTTTCCAGGTTAAATCACGTTTCCAATCTTCATCAAAGTCAAGAATAAGCAATTTCATAATGGAGCTCACAAGCTCATCAGTATTCTCACCACTTCCCATAATCGAGGAGCTTAACTGCTTCACACTCAGAAGGGCTGGTAGAAGCTCTTCTGTCTTTTCCCTTACCACATTAACTGAGGCTCATGCAACCCTCCGTTATATTCAGCCATGATTACCGGCACACAGTTGGTGATGGGAAAGACCTGGACCTGAGACCCTGGCTCAGTGGCAGAGCCTCTGCTTGGCATGCAGAAGGTCCCAGGTTCAATCTCCGGCATCTCCAGTGAAAAGGACCAGGCAGGAGGTGATGAGAAAGACCTTGACCTGAGACCCTGGCTCAGTGGCAGAGCCTCTGCTTGGCATGCAGAAGGTCCCAGGTTCAATCCCCGGCATCTCCACTTAAAAGGACCAGGCAGGAGGTGATGAGAAAGACCTTGACCTGAGACCCTGGCTCAGTGGCAGAGCCTCTGCTTGGCATGCAGAAGGTCCCAGGTTCAATCCCCGGCATCTCCACTTAAAAGGACCAGGCAGGAGGTGATGAGAAAGACCTTGACCTGAGACCCTGGCTCAGTGGCAGAGCCTCTGCTTGGCATGCAGAAGGTCCCAGGTTCAATCCCTGGCATCTCCAGTTAAAAGGACCAGCCAGGGGGTGATGAGAAAGACCTTGACCCTGGCTCAGTGGCAGAGCCTCTGCTTGGCATGCAGATGGTCCCAGGTTCAATCCCCAGCATCTCCAGTGTAAAGATTAGCTGTTGGTAAGCCTAAAGATCTTACAGCTCTCATCAACTATTAGCTGTAAGTTCTTACAGATTGAGACCTGGCCGGTTTCGAGAGAAATTGGCTGACTGTTAACTGCATGCACCTGACAGCCTGAAATGGCCTGGCTGGGGGGACATTTTCCTCAGGCAAGGAGGCATGGAGAGCATCTGCCGGGACACGGGACTCAAGAAATGCTGCCGATTGCTGGAAATGTAACAGAGCCCTGGTTCTTTTTTTCATATGTGGTGGTTGTGTACAAAAACTAAGAAATATTGGGCATGGATACACGAGATATTACAGAAAATGCTAGAGATAAATATTCCATTTGTACCAGATCTGTTTTTATTGAAGATAATACCAGAAGGCTTTAAAAGATCAGATGTGTATGTGCTGGTACATGGCATAACAACTGCTAGAATATTGTATGCAAAGTATTGGAAACAGGAAGAAACTCCGTCTAAAGAAAAATTAATATACAAACGATTGGAAACGGCAGAAATGGACAAGTTAACTATGCTACTACAGGATAAAAGAAGAAGTTTTTGAAGAAACCTGGTCGAGACTTTACAAATGGATTGAAAATTATTTGCAAGAAGAGTCATTATGACCAGTAAACAATATTTAAAAAACACCTTAGAAGTGTTTATACAAGTTTAAGAAGAGATGAAGTGCATAAAAGTATTCTTTATACAGCGGATATACAGGAGATGGGTTTAAGCTGTCAGAAGTGCTCCTGTTTATGTTTGGTGTTTGTTTTTGTCTAGTGTGTTTTGTTTTTATGTCTGTGGAAATTTAATAAAAAACTTTTATTTAAAAAAAAAGAGAGATAGAGAAATGTTGCAGAAGCAGGGCTATTTTTGGGCAGGAACGCACATGAACGGAGTTCCGGATGGCTCCTGAGTTGGCCACGCCCAGCAGGAACTCATTAGCATAATAGGCCACACCCAACAGCAGACACTCATTAGGATTGGCTACAATTAGGGGTGTGTGGCCTAACATGCAAAGGAGTTCCTGCTACAAAAAAGCCCTGGGTTTTGACAACAAACAAGGTAAACAGAATAACAAGCAAAAGGTGGGTGTGGCTGGATGAGAACACTTCTGGGTACATGGAGGTGCGGCCTAATGTGGTAATGAGCTGTGCTGTCAGGGGTGTGGTCTAATATGCTAATGAGTTCCTGCTGTTGGGTGTGGCCTATTATGCTAATGAGTTCCTCCTGGGCTTTTTCTACAAAAAGAGCCCTGTGCAGAAGCCACTTCCTTTCCCTCAGCCTGGAATGACGAGTCACTTCTAAGGAACTCCCCACCGTTCATGAAATGACTGCTGTATTTCGTCCCTAAGTCAGATTTTCTTTCTTTTTTTTTGTTATCATTTGTCAGGGGCTTTCTCTTCGATTCTTGTTACTGTTTGTGTTTCAGAACGGTTCCTTTTTTTGCAAACATTCTATGAAGCCCGATGGAGTTTTGAAAGTCTTTTTTTAAACAGTCTTTCCAGGGCTTTTTTTGGCACAAAAAGCCCAGCAGGAACTCATTAGCATATTAGGCCACACCCCTGACTGCACAACCTATTAGCATATTAGGCCACACCCCATGCCTTCCCTTGGCTTTCCCGGGCACCCCGCGGCTGTGGGGAGCCCAGGCAAGCCCTCCCCCCCGACAG
>NW_015165325.1:54914-57627 GCF_001447785.1 Gekko japonicus
CCACCCTTCCAGGGCCCCCCAGCCCGCCCCCCTTGGAGTTGCCGGGGGGGGGGGTCACTCTCCAGGCCTTCCCTCCGTAGCCACGCATGCAGAGGTTTTGGCTGTAGTGGGCGTGGCCAACTCTGAAGCCAGCTGGAACTTCGTTCCTGTGCGTTCCTGTCCAAAAAGAGCCCTGGCGTCTTTCTCGTGCCCCAAGTTACATGTCGAGTGCTAGATATGGAACCCAATTCTGACATCCCGCTAAAAGGAGCAGGTAGTAGGTGATAAAGAAAGATATTGACCCAATAAGTGAATAATGGACCAGGAAGAGGAAGGTTAAGCAGCAAGATCTAAAGACACATGACAAAGATGTTTGTGAGGCCTCAAAAGGTGAAAGTCATGCGTCTGGTGCCAAATGCACAGTTGCTGTATTAGAAAATCTTCCAATTAGGTCCAAAAAACACCTGTGTGGCTATCAAAGTCAAAGCTAGAGGGTCCTCAAGCAAATAGCTGGATATGTCTTTAGATCTTGCTGCTTAACCTTCCTCTTCCTGGTCCATTATTTACTTATTGGTTATCTTATTGCAATATGTATTTAAGTTATGTGTACCTCAATACTGTTTGACCTCTGAAGAAGGCCCCAATAGGGCAGAAACACGTCAGGTCATGTGTATTGGCCCTTGTGTTTAGGCTTTTTTACAAGTCATTCATTGGGCCCTTATGTATGTTTTTAACTGTCTTTCTAATAAATACTTGTATTTTTGTGTATTATAAGTTTTAACTAGGTTTGTAATATTGGCCCTTCACTAGGATTTCTTCTCAGCCTTTTGGTTCTTGATTCGAGTTCTGGCTTAAACAGGTCCCCACCCCCACCCCCTTCCACTGCTTTCCCAAGAGCAAGGCCTTCACTTGGTCGGAAGTTAGGTCGCTTGGTTCTCCAGATCTGGCGACACAGTCCTCCGAGCCACCGAGATGGCAAAGCCGGACCGGCCTGCACGAGAGGTCCCCCTATTCAAAGCCGCCTTTCCCAGGCGATGAGCTGTTAGCTTTGCAGCACTGCGAGAAGGCGAAAGGACCCCCCCTCCCGAGCCTTCCCGTTCCCCTCACTCACCAAGGTCTTGTAATCAATCTGCTGGCGAATGAGCTTGTCCTCGCTCAGAGAGTAGCGGGCCTCGCCCGTGATGGCGTCTATCGGTCCCTTCTCCATCTGCTGCTTGATGGCACAGAAAAGCATGAACAGCGGCTCTCCGGCACACTCCTAAAGGGACGGAAAAGGCAAAAGGCTGTAGAGGCAGGGGGCCGCTCCAGAATTCTCGCCCCCATGCCCCCAACCACCACGGCAGGCAGAGACCCTGGAACCCAACAATGCCGTACTAAGCAAAATTACTCTCTTCTAAGAGCCCACCGACTTCACCGTTCCGCTCAGGACGGCACTGCGACGCCCTCCCTTCCCTGGGCATTTAAAGATCCCTGGTCTCTGGACCAGGATGGGGTTAAGTTCCCCGAGGGTCTGTTCCCCTCCCGCGCTCACCTTGAGGAACCTGTGCAGCAGAAAGGTGAACCAATTGGTCAGCATTTTTTCAGCTACCGACTCCGTCCTGGGAAAGAGAGAACGGTTGGGTCACGCGTGGGAAACGGGAAGGCCCTGTCAAATATTCTTGAACTTTTGTCATTGGACGCGTCGTCGGGAAGAGAAGAACTGGATAAGCCTGGGAACTTCTCGCCTGTCACGTGGACTAGAAATGTCCCCTTTTTCCTTTCCTCTGCTCTACTAGTACAGCTTGTGTTGGAGACCCTGAAGGTCAGGGATTCCCTGGGAATTTATCCGCCTGTTTGCGGGAGAGGCTGGGAAAAGGACAATAGCGATCTGAAAGGGGCCCAGTATTGGGTCTTTCCTGAGGAAGGGCTTGGACCTGAACCCGCTTTCCCACCTCTGTGTCTTTTGCTAGGTGGTTCCCTGTCCTTCGTTTATGTCCTTACTCTGCTTTTGGCAGGGAAATCAGCAATGACAGAAGAAACAGAGAGCTAAACATTGCAACCGACGGAGCTATCTATAGGGAACCTAAACCGTCAAACACCTAAGTAAATAAATGACACTTCAAGGCCTTCTCAAGAGGGCCAAACTCCCTATGCCAGAAACATTCTTACAACGGATGGCCCAGGCTAGCCTGATCTGGGCGGATCTTGGAAGCTAAGCAGGGTCGATCCTGGTTAGTATTTGGATGGGAGACCACCAAGGAAGGCCGGGGTTGCTACGTGGAGACAAGGCAATGGAAAAATCACTTCTCAGTGTCTCTTGCCTTGACCTGAATGGCCCAGGCTAGCTTGATTGTGACAGATCTCAAAAATTAAGCAGGATCGGCCCCGGTTAGTCCTTGGATGGGAGACCACCGAGGAAGTCCAGGGTCATCGCTGTTCAGAGGAAGGCAATGACAGAGGAAGGCAACTCTCTTTGTCTCTGTCCTGGCCTAGATGGCCCAGGCTAGCCCAATCTTGTCAGATCTCGGAAGCTAAGCGGGGTCGGCCCTGGATAGTACTTGGAGGGGCGGCCCCCAAGGAAGTCTAGGGTTGCTACGCAGAGGCAGGCGATGGCGAACCCACTTCCGTTTGACTCTGCCCTGACCTGGACGGCCCCGGCGAGCCCGATCTCATCAGATCTTAGAAGTTAAGCAGAGTCGGCCCTGGTTAGTACTTGGATGGAACCCATATTAAAAATGAAGGGAATATATAAAAA
>NW_015165325.1:58139-59731 GCF_001447785.1 Gekko japonicus
TGCTGAGGAGCAGTGCCATCAGCCATACACTAAGGGAGTGCATTTTAGAATTAGAAGTTTGGCACCCACTATTCAATTATATATAAGAAGAGATAGTACAATCACTATTGACCTCTGAGGAAGGCCTATGTAGGCCGAAACGCGTCAGGTCAGGTTGATCAGCCCTTGTGTTTTATCGTTCGTTATTTATACATAACGTGTGATTGGGCCCTTATATAATTTTAACATTTGTGATTAATAAATACATGTATTTTTTATATATTTCCTTCATTAAGTTTGTAATATTGGCCCCCTTTCTTACATTTGACTAACCTTTATCAGGTTCTGGATTCTAAGTTTTAGGTTCAGTTCCCCCCCCCCTTCCTTTTTTTGTCCTTGTAGTACTTGGATGGGCCACCCCCAAGGAAGTCCAGGGTTGCTACGCAGAGGCAGGAACGGCAAACCACCTCTGATTGCACTGTGCCTTGACCTGGACCGCCCAGGCTACCCTGATCTCACCAGATCTCGGAAGGTAAGCAGGGTCAGCCCTGGTTAGTACTGGGAGAGGAGACCCCCCAAGGAAGTCCAAATCAACGATCTGAGGGCAAGATGTGTGTTTCACCTTCTCTGCTGACCTTCTGTATTGAACGGACAAGGCCGTTGTTAAATAGTGGGTTCCATGGATGAGCAGGCTCGAGTCAGGTGATCAGCTCAACTTGGTGATTCCAGCAAGAGCAAGACAAGACTCCTGAGCCTCAGCTCTGTTAAACAGCATGCAATTGCCACACCCAAACACACCCCACTCCCAGCGATAGGCTATTTACATAACATTACTATTTGACTGGTTTATTCCAGAGTCCTGGTCGGCTATTGTTCTTGTGCTCCAAGCTCAGCCAGTCTCTGGGGTGATTCAGTCAGGAATGATTCAATCCCAGTACATAACAGCCATCTTATACAGAATCAAACCACTGGTCCCTCAAGGGCAATATCCCACCAGGGAAGTGCAGAGCTGCTACGCGGAGGTAGGAAATGGCAAACCCCCTCTGTCCACCCCTTGCCTCAGAAACCCTACAGGGTCATTGCTAAGTCGGATGTGATACGAGGGCACTTTCCACCACACTGCCGCTACTCCTACAGCGAAGATGGAACGAGTCTGTGGGGACAGGTGACCAACTAGGGGCATGGCTCGGGCACGACTCCTGCTCACTGTTGAAGCACTGATAGAATCATAGAATCATAGAGTTGGAAGGGACCTCCAGGGCCACCTAGTCCAACCCCCTGCACAATGCAGGAAATTGACAAAGACCTCCCCCCACACACACCCAATAGGCTTGCCAAGTCCCCCCAGTAGGCTTGCCAAGTCCCCACCGCCGGCGGATCGGGCTCCGGGGGAACTCCACCCCCACGTGCAAGTCACCCGGAAGTGACGCGGGTACGCCGGGCACGCTGGGGGCGGGGCCAGGACCATCCGAGGGAAAACTCTATGGTTTTCCCTCGGATGGTCACCCCACCGCCGGCGGATCGGGCTCCGGGGGAACTCCACCCCCACGTGCAAGTCACCCGGAAGTGACGCAGGTACGCCGGGCACGCTGGGGGCGGGGCCAGGACCATCC
>NW_015165325.1:63226-63422 GCF_001447785.1 Gekko japonicus
CACCTGGTATTTCTGGCCACTGTGTGACACAGAGTATTGGACGGGATGGGCCGCTGGCCTGATCCAACATTGCCTTTTCTTACATTCTTATGTGCGCCCCCTTGCGGTAGCCGGCGCCCCTTCCCCCAAAAGGTCAACTCAGGTGCAATAAGGCAGCACTCCTGCGGAGGAACTGGCATTCAACCTACACACGGCT
>NW_015165325.1:63534-63677 GCF_001447785.1 Gekko japonicus
CTTGAAGCCCAACAAACGGTTAGCGGTGTAAAAAGCATGGTGCCTGTTATGGAAAAACAGCTGCATTTCTGTCCTGTTGAGAAAGAGTTATTTCTTGCTCTGGAGCGAGACCTGGCACAAGTAAACAACGGCCAAGCAGCTCG
>NW_015165325.1:63865-69167 GCF_001447785.1 Gekko japonicus
TGAGCGAGCTCACAGGTTTTTTGAGCCTCTGGCTCACACTTTTTTTTTGTCTTCGCTCAGGAAGGAGGGCTCCAGAGAAAACTAATTTATGCAAGTAGCCAAATCGCTCGCTCACAACCGATGCTCCCTCTAAGCTGTGGGGTCTTGTGAGCAAAAATTCTACTTTGTGAGCTACTGGCATAAAAGTTGGGAGGGAGCGATTTGGCTGCTGCATAAATTATTTTGCTCTGGAGCCGTCCCTTCCTGAGCAAAGACAAAAATGTGTGAGCCGGAGGCTAAAAAACAGTGAGCTAGCTCACACTAACTCAGCTTAGAGGGCACACTGCTCACAACTTTAATGCCAGTAGCTCATAAAGTAGAATTTTTGCTCAGAAGAAGAAGAAGAGGAGATTGGATTTATACCCCACCCTTCACTACCCGAAGGAGTCTCAGAGCGGCTCACAAACTCCTTCCCCTTCCCACAACAGGCACCCTGTGAAGGAGGTGGGGCTGAGAGAGCTCTGACAGAAATGGCTCCTTTTTCAAGGACAGCTCTTATCAGAACTACGGCTTTGTCCAAGGTCATCCAGGCAGGTGCAAGTGGAGGAGTGGGGAATCAAACCCGGTTCTCCCAGATTAGAGTCCGCGCACTTAACCACTACACCAAACCACTACACCAAAAGTAGAATTTTTGCTCACAAGTCTCCACAGCTTAGAGGGAACATTGCTTGTGTCTGAAGAAAGCCAGCGTAATCACAGTAAGGGGCAGTTTTACTCCCAAGGGCTGTGATGAGGCCGATGCCAGGCCTCTTCAGTGGCCCAAAGAGGAGATCGACAAAAAACAAACCCAGAACCAGATTAGTACCACCGTAAAGACCAATGGGATTTTTTGGGGGGGAGGTGAGTATCGATCTTGTGGGGTCTGTAAGGTGCTAATGGACTCTCATCGATTCTACTGCCGACCAGACAGGTGCCTTCTGGAAGTAAAATAAAGATACTGATGCGCCAAAGAAGCTTTCACTGGTTTTATACGCTGAAACAACATCCTTGACACAGAGACCGATTTCACACAAGAGCTGCGCCATGGCCGTGCCTCCCTTTGCCCCGCTTCTATTGGTCAATTTCCCACTCGCAGCCACGTGGACGCCTTTTGACCCACGGCTTCGCTCGATTTTCCCCACGGTTTCGTGATCCTCAGAAAACAGGATCACGAAACCGCGGGGAAAATCGGGTGAAGCCGCAGGTCAAAATGTGGCCGCGCGGCTTTGAGTGGGAAATTGACCGATAGAAGCGGGGCAAAGGGTGGCGCAACTGTGGCGCAGCTCTTGTGTGAAATTGGTCAGAGAGTACTCCATCTTTCTGAGTTATACCTCTGAAGATGTCAGTCACAGCTACGGGAGAAACGTCAGGTCCTACAATGCCAAGACCATGGCCACACAACCCGGAAAATCTACAGCAACTAACATCCTTTTTATCGCTTCGTTCATGTCTTGCAGGCGTCTATGACAGCAGATGTGGGGATTAGAGTGCTGGGCTAAAATTCGGGAGACTTGGGTTTGAATCCCCCACTCTGCTATGGAAGGTACCTATTAAAAGGTAAAGGTTCCCTTGCTCGAAAGCCAGTCGAATCCGCCTCTAGGGTTGTGGTGCTCATCTCAGTTTCAAAGCCGAAGAGCCAGCGCTGTCCGAAGACGTTTCCGTGGTCATGTGGCCGGCATGACTAAACACCAAGGTGCACGGAACGCTGTTACCTTCCCACTGAAGTGGTACCTATTTAAAGGTAAAGGTAAAGGTTCCTTTGCTCGAAAGCCAGTTGAATCTGACTCTAGGGTTGCGGTGCTCATCTCCGTTTCAAAGCCAAAGAGCCAGCGCTGTCCGAAGACGTTTCCGTGGTCATGTGGCCGACATGACTAAACACCAAGGCGCACGGAACACTGTTACCTTCCCACTGAAGCGGTACCTATTTATCTACTTGCAATTTCTTGCTTTCGAACTGCTAGGTTGGCAGGAGCTGGAGCCAGAGACGGGAGCTCACTCCGTCATGCGGCACACTCGGGTCTCGAACCGCTAAACTACTGACCTTCCACAGCCTACAGTTCAGCGTCTTAACCACTTGAGCCACCACAGCTCCTAATTACCTATTAGGTAATGTTTAATCATAAATTTTATGTATTTATTTATTTGACTTACATCCCGCCCTCCACGCCAAAGCAGGTTCAGGGTGGCTTATGTAATATTATAACAAGATGAAATAGTTAAATTATTAAAATTGCAATAAAATAGGCCTAAAACAATACATAAAGTGCTAGCGCAATATAGGATGGCGGGCATCCAACGGTCAGCTGGCAACATGGTCTGGGTCGTATCGGGGGAGCACAGGCTATTCAGTTGGTATAATATTGATGTTAATGTTGAAGTAATATTGGGGTCAGGGCCTCAGGTTAAAAAAAAGAATCCATTTGCTATACATATAAATTAGGAAACAACAAAAGGGGGGGGGGGACCCAACCTGAAAATCAAGTTAGGAACCTAAAAGGCTGAGCAGCTAAAGCATGAAATAAAGTATAACAATTTATTACACAGTGCAAAAAAGCTAAAGATTAAAAACAACACACATAGAATGCAAATAAGAGCTCGGAACATAGTATACAGCGACAAGTGTTAAGTTCCACGTACAATAAGTACTGGGTCTCAATAATGGTTACACATATATAACAACCCCAGGGCATTTTTTTTCTGGGAGAACAGGCCAGAATGGAGTTCCAGAACCTCTTCAACAAAACTCTTTTAAAAATGTTTAAAAGTTCACGGGTTTTCAGTATACAGATTGAAAACTTCATTTCCCTTTTGAGAGTTCCGGCGCCTCTTTTTTTAAAAAAAACAACCACAACTCTGCCCAGGACCAAACAAGTTTTGGCCCAGAGGGCCTTCTCCAGTGGTCTAAATTGTTCTCACACACACATAAAAATGTAAAGATAAAATATCTTTTTGAAGCCAAGCAGGTTGTATATGAGTCCTGAAAATAATAAAACCACCCAGCGGTTCGAAAGCTTGCACAGAATCAGAGGAAGAAGAGCCGCTGGATAAACAACTAGCCGGTAGGGTCCCCGGTAGGCATTCCCCTCCCCCAATGCTGTGTGGCCCTAGTTAGGATTGTTCATTGTATAATGTAAACCACTCAGAGCCCTTCGGGGGTTGAGCGGTCTAGGAATCGAAAGTTAAATAAAATAAAAATATACATATAAAATATACCTAACTTTCCTTACAGGGTGGCTGTTGAAATGGTAAAAGCTAGGAGGGGGGAATGTTTTTTGCACAGCCATTCTTAGTCTCCCCTGGGGAGACAAGCAGTGCAGAAGTATCTTAAAATAAAGAAATTAATAATAAGAGGAAGAGATTAGATTTACACTCTACCCTTCACTACCCGAAGGAGTCTTAGAGCGGCTTACAATCTCCTTTCTCTCCCCCTCCCCACAACAGACACCCTGTGAGGGAGGTGGGGCTGAGAGAGCTCTTTTGAGGACTGCTCTTTCGAGAACAGCTCTGAGAGAACTTGTGACTGACCCAAGGTCACACCAGCAGCTGCATGTGGAGAAGTGGGGAATCAAACCCGGTTCTCCCACACTAGAGTCGGTGTTCCTAACCATGACACCAAACTGGTTAAGAACAAATAAGCCAACATTCCCCCATCCCCTCCATACCTTCCTTGCACTCCAGGGCCACGCGAGACTCCAGGTTGTCCATCTGCAGCTGCAGGCGTTTCAGGGTCCGGTCGGCGTCCCGCGTCTTCCGCTTATAGGCCACCAGCACCCCAATAATGGCCCCGAGAAGCAAGCTGCCTCCGGCCCCCAACCCGACCAGAGCTGGCAGGGGCAGAGCTGCCTCCGGGTAGATGTGTAAGGTCCCGGGGGAGAAGGCGAGCCCCCCTACCAAAATCTGCAAGGAGAAGAAAAAGAGATGAAGACCGGACATAACCCCATTAGGGACAGCCCTGGCGGATGAACCCAAGAGCCCTTTGTTTTGGTTCCGATAGCGGGCAGCCAGATGCCCCAAGCTAGAAAAGGGCAGTCAACAGTCTTATGCAGGCAAATGATTCACAGTCACTTGGATAAAGCTATACTACTGCGTACAGCTTGCAGTTAAGTAGGATCCTACTGTGTCATTTTTGCATCGTTTAATGTGTCGCGTTCAGGGGTCATTTCCTACAGGAGCGGAGCTCCGGCAGTAAAGAGCCCAGGGGGCGGGCACATGCAACGAGCCCCACCCCCTGCTCCCAGCAGCCCCCAGTCAGAGCAAGAAGCAGCCAGGTAAACTGCAGACCCCCCCCCCCCCGATAGCAATCCAAAACAGTCCAGCGGCACCTTTAAGACCAAGGTTTATTCAGGTACAAGCTCTCCCTCCTCTGTGAGGGCAGATCTGCATGTTCCCCCCCCTCAATAGCTAGCAATCCAAAACAGTCCAGTGGAGCCTGAGTGGTGGGTGTTGCCTTCTGACACATTTCCGGTGATGTCAGGGGGTGTGACATATGCAAATAAGTTATGCTAATGAGCTCCTGCACCTCTTTTTCTACGAAACGACCCCTGGTCACGTTCATGCTTACGCTCTGCTTCGGCTCCTTCTTTAGATTTCTGCTTCGTTCTGCAACCCCAACCCTATTGCTTGGTTTACTGGAATATTGCATCCTGTTTGACTGCACTGACTCACTCAGCGTCATCGGCCTCAAATCCCCAATTTTGTCTCCAGCAGCTGGTATTTGAAGATACAGTGCCTCCAAACATGGAGGTTCCTTGCAGACCTTTTTCTTCTTCTTTTTTTGGAAAAAGAGGTGCCGGAGCTCTCAAGAGGGAAACAAAGTTTTCATTCTTGAACTTTTAAACATTTTAAAAAAAATTTTTGTCCAAGAGGTTCCGGAACTCCATTCCAGTGCATTCCCCAGAAAAACAAAACCCTGATTCCACATAAATTAGATGACTAGGCTTGTCTAGGGCTTACCTGGAGGACTCATTTTCTAAACTATTCATTTCCACCATCCAGAAGTTTGGGATGTGTTCACTTTGCAATGCAGTCCCCATTGTCGGGAACTGGACCACCCCCACCTTCACCTCTAGATCAGGGGTGTTGAGCTCATTTGTTAGGAGGGCCGGATCTGACATAAATGTGACCTTGTTGGGCCAGGCCATGTGTTTCATAAAATGTAATGCCAGGTAGCGGAGATATCAACTTTATAAAGGACACGAACACAAAGGTTTTTTTTTACTTAAAATAAAAACATGCTTCAAACATTAGCTCTGTAAGCTGCAAACCTACTTTTGTTTTATTCAGA
>NW_015165325.1:69466-76283 GCF_001447785.1 Gekko japonicus
CTGATGAGCTACAACCCCATGAGCCACAAGCTACAAGGTATGGAAGGCAAGCCGCCACCATGCTTATCAGAATAGGCAGACTCAGCCTGTTGTTACGACCACATATCTTGCTCTCATGCCACCTCCATATAGTGGACGTACCGTGACGGGCTGCTCCCCAGTTTGGCTTGGCGAGTCGCACAGCAGTTGCGTCTCCGAGACCGTGAGGGTGCAGGGCTCCCCACCGATCAGGACCGTGTAGTTGAGCCGTGAGCTGCCCGACACTGCTGGGATCAGGTTCCTGCCCTGAGACACACAGGGAGACATGGGAGAGAGAGAGAGAGAGAGAGAAAGAGAGAGAGGTTTCTGGGTTATTCTTAAGAAAACAGACCATAAAGCACAACAGCTTGTTGGGACTTACTCAGGCTAGGTCTAATAGAGGCATCCGGTAAAATACGATAAGTAGATAACGCGCAGTTCAGATACAAAAGTTTAAATCGCAAAAGGACGGGACTGATCGTTTTAAAGGCTAACCAAAATATAAAGAAGCCCACTGTCAGATTAGATCAGTAACTCTGAACCGATTCACTCGGGATCATTTCAGGACTTGGTCACGAAATCGATGTTTTATTGCCCACGCAATGGACTTTGCCACCGTTTCTGCTGTCCTCTTGCCAGACCTCGAAAGGAGGTTTAACAGATAATAATCCACAACATGGGATGTAAAGGTAGCTTTGAGTGAATGAGCGTCTGTGCGTAAAGTGCTGGCAATTTGGTTCTGACTTATGGTGACCCTCAGGGGTCATTTCGTAGAAAAAAAGGTGCAGGAGCTCATTAGCATAACTCATTAGCATAACTCGTTTGCATATGCCACACCCCCTGACATCACCGGAAGTTTGTCAGAAGGCAACACCCACCGCTCAGGCTCCACTGGACTGTTTTGGATTCCTAGCTATTGGGGGGGGGGACACGCACAGAGGAGGGAGAGCTTGTACCTGAATAAAACTTGGTCTTAAAGGTGCCACTGGACTGTTTTGGACCAGAGGGCTTGGGGGGGGGGGGCCTCTGCAGCTTACCTAGCTGCTTCTTGCTCTGACTGAGGGCTGCTGGGAGCAGGGGGTGGGGCTTGTTGCATGTGCCCGACCCCTGGGCTCTTTAGAGCTCCACTCCTGTGCAGCTCCTGCAGGAAATTAGCCCTGGTGACCCTTATGAATGAACGGCCTCCAAAACGTCCTAGCGTTAGCACCCTTGCAAACGGAGGACTGTGGCTTCCTTGGTCGACTCAAGCCACCTCCTGTTGGGTCTTCCTCCTTCCTTGCTGTCTTCACCTTTTCCTAGCATTATTGTCTTTTCCTGGGACGCGGGTCTCCTCATAATGTGACCGTTACTATGTGTGAGTGTGACGAAAGCACAACAGCCTCAGCTTGGTCATTTTAGCTTCTAGGGAGAGTTCAGACTTGATTTGATCTAGAACCCATCGACTGGTCTTTTTGGCAGCCCCTGGGACCCGTAAAGCTCTCCTCCACCACCACATTTCATAGGAATCCACCTTCTCCCTGTCAGCTTTCTTCATTGTCCAAATTTCAACCCCCATCCTTGACTATGGGGAATACTATAGTGCGATATAGACCTGGGAGCTAACACAGAGACATGGAATTACCCTAAGAAGAAGAAGAAGAAGAAGAGATTGGATTTATACTCCGCCCTTCACTATCCGAGGAAGTCTCAGAGCGGCTTACAATCTCTTTTCCCTTCACCTCCCCACAACAGACAACCTGTGAGGTAGATGGGGCTGAGAGAGCTCTCTCTCGAGAACGGCTTGTGAGAGAACGGCTCTGAGAGAACTTGCGACTGACCCAAGGTCACACCAGCAGCCGCATGTGGAGACGTGGGGAATTAAACCCGGTTCTCCCAGATAAGAGTCCGCGCTCCTAACCACGACACCAAACACGTGACCCTAGATTTAGAATTGCGGGACAGGGCAGCCAGGATTCTCTCAGGTTGCAAAGCGAGTGTCCTTGGGCCCAGACACATTTTGTGGGGGAGGTACTGTCACTGTCATGCGGGGCTGCCAGCCTGCAGGTGACACCTGGAGATCTCCTGCTATTACAATTCATCTCCAGACGACAGGGTTGCCAGGTCCGCAGTTTGTGCTCAGCAGGCATTCGAGCAGGAGGAAATCAAGGCGGGAGGTAGCTTCCAGCCATTTTGATTCACACCAGCCAGATTGGGAAGGGCTCCAGCGACAGTTCTCACAGTCGTATCAACTACAAAGGCAGCACAACATTCCAAAGTCAAAACAAACGGCAAAGCGCACTTGGGAGGATGAGAACGGAGAAATGCAGGCTATTTCCCCCCCCCCCCCATACAGCAGGCAGGTTACACAGAACATACCCAGAGTACAAAAGGCAGTTTACTGACAGTGGTGGGGGGTTGCCTGCTTGATGGGCCCCTTACCTGCTGGTCCAGATCCAGCCGCCGGGGGGAAGCCCACCCCCAAAGTGCCGGGATCGTGGCGATGTGCACGGCATGATGACGTCACCTGCAGGTGACGTTATCGCACCGGGCATGTTGCGGGGGGGGGGGGCGGACATTCTATCATTCGAGGGAAAACTCTATGGTTTCCCCTTCGAATGATAGTGGCCCCGCCCCTAACGTGATGACGTCACTTCTGGGTGACATCGTCGTGGCGCGTCGAGGGGCCAGGACTCCCCCGCCACAGCTAAAAGTAGGATCTGGCAACTCTACCAGACGACCGAGACCAGTTCCCCTGGAGAAAATGGCCACTTGGGGGAGGGGGAGCTCTATGGCATTATACCCTGCTGAGGTCCCAGCATTTCTCTAATAAAATCCTGAACATAATCTGTACTTGCAAAAGTTAATCCAGCTTTGTACCAACAAAACTGTATCATGCAGTGAGTATAAATAAGCTGGGAAAATTGCAAGGAATGGTAAAAGGGGGGGGGGGCTAATTTGGAAATCATCCACACCAGGATTCTATAGGTTCTCCAGACCTTGAACAGGTCGGTTTCCACTCCTCCCTGCCCCCCCCCCCATTTTAACTGACTCTCAGTATGTCGAGCCTCTTGAAGCACGGCCAGCCTCCATACAACCAGGAAGCAATTTTTCTCCAGGCCAGTTTGCCCGGAGATCGTAGAGGTTTTTTATCTAAATGATTAATATTGTCTAAATGATTAATATTAACATCACTGAGCACTTTAATTTTGATTTTAATGTTTTATACTTGGCACATGATGCCCTTGTTTGTTAGGCACCCTGAGCCCGTTCGCGGGGAGGGCGGGATAGAAATGCAATAATAAATAAATCTTCTGGGCATGGAACAGGGATTACTGGGGGTGGGGGTGGGAGAGGTATTTATGAATTTCCTGCACTGTGCAGGGGGTTGGACTAGATGACCCTGGAGGTCCCTTCCAACTCTACGACTCTATGAACCATTTTTTAAAGAATATACGAAGTAATGTTTTTTTACGTACCTGGGGAGCCCCCGAGTATGTCGTTACCCCTGTCTCGTGTATACAGGGCCGGGCTTTCCCGCTTTCACAACTGCCTTGAAGCACCCTCTCACTATTAAGTACAGGGATAATTCTAAAAAACAAGTGGGGACCTGCCAGGAACTCTCTCACCCTCTCTTTGGTGTAGTGGTTAAGTGTGGTTAAGTGCGCGGACCCTAATCTGGGAGAAACGGGTTTGATTCCCCACTCCTCCACTTGCACCTGGCTGGATGACCTTGGGCAAGCCGTAGTTCTGATAAGAGCTGTTCTTGAAAAAGAGCAGTTTCTGTCAAGAGCTTTCTCAGCCCCACCTACCTCACAGGGTGTCTGTTGTGAGGAGGGGAAGGGAAAGGAGTTTGTAAGCCGCTCTGAGACACCTTTGGGTAGTGAAGGGCGGGGAATAAATCCAATCTCTTCTTCTTCTTTTACCTCACAGGGTGTCTGTTGTGGGGAGGGGAAGGGAAAGCAGTATGTAAGCCGCTCTGAGACCCCTTTGGGTAGTCAAGGGTGGGGTATAAATCCAAACTCTTCTTCTTTTACCTCACAGGTGTCTGTTGTGGGGAGGGGAAGGGAAAGGAGTTTATAAGCCGCTCTGAGGCCCCTTTGGGTAGTGAAGGGTGGGGTATAAATCCAAACTCTTCTTCTTTTACCTCACAGGGTGTCTGTTGTGGGGAGGGGAAGGGAAAGGAGTTTGTAAGCCGCTCTGAGACTCCCTTGGGGAGTGAAGGGCAGGGAATAAATCCAATCTCTTCTTCTTCTTCTTTTACCTCACAGGGTGTCTGTCGTGGGGAGGGGAAGGGAAAGGAGTTTGTAAGCCCCTCTGAGACTCCCTTGGGGAGTGAAGGGCGGGGAGTAAATACAATCTCTTCTTCTTTTACCCCACAGGTGTCTGTTGTGGGGAGGGGAAGGGAAAGCAGTATGTAAGCCGCTCTGAGACCCCTTTGGGTAGTGAAGGGTGGGGTATAAATCCAAACTCTTCTTCTTTTACCTCACAGGTGTCTGTTGTGGGGAGGGGAAGGGAAAGGAGTTTATAAGCCGCTCTGAGGCCCCTTTGGGTAGTGAAGGGTGGGGTATAAATCCAAACTCTTCTTCTTTTACCTCACAGGGTGTCTGTTGTGGGGAGGGGAAGGGAAAGGAGTTTGTAAGCCGCTCTGAGACTCCTTTGGGTAGTGAAGGGCGGGGAATAAATCCAATCTCTTCTTCTTCTTCTTTTACCTCACAGGGTGTCTGTCGTGGGGAGGGGAAGGGAAAGGGAAAGGAGTTTGTAAGCTGCTCTGAGACTCCCTTGGGGAGTGAAGGGCGGGGTATAAATCCAATCTCTTCTTCTTCTTCTCTCTTTATTTCTGCCCCCAGCCCTTGTCTGTCAACCCTACCCCTGTTGCCAGCTTGGGGGAGGGTAGCAATGACTCCCACACCCCTGCCACCTCCAGCTTTGCCAAGTTGGTGGGGCGAACAATGACTCTAGTGCCCCCCCCACACACTGCAGCGTTGTCAGTTTGATGGAGAACTGGGAGTGGTGATGCCCTCACCTCCCTACACTGTTGTGAGCTCGGCATTTTCCAGCTTTGGGAGGGGGCAGACTGTGGCAGAACACGCCTGAACAGGCTCTATTCCACCCTGCCTTCCAAAAAATTTCTCAACACCTGGAGAGGTTTTCTTCCTCTCTCGAGTAGCCGCCATCGCCACCACCTGACCTTTGTAAGGAATTGCCCAGTGGGAGGGGTCAGGACCTCCAGCTTCCCTTCCAAGCTCTGAGGCCTTGCCCCTGTGTCTCCCGCTGCCCAGCACCTGGTCACCATGGGGACAGTTTGCTGCCTTGTGCGGCCCTGGAGGAATAGCCAGTTGCCAACTGCCCGCCTCCTGCCAGGTGCTCCGTTTAAAATAGCGTGTCTGAGACGGTGGAGGTCTATGTGGTACAGAGAGCCACTCCAAGCATCAAAAGTTTAAAGTATTTGTTAAAAAGGAAATGTTCACAAGCATACTTTAAAGCACAGCACCAAATTGAGCAAGGGAATCCAAAAGAAATGGGTAAAACACAAATCTTCTGTCCCTCTCTCTATACATGCCCTATCAGATGGAAAAATATAGGACAGGCTCTTTAACATAGATGTTCTTTGTCTCTACAGAGTTACCACTACCTTGAAGCTTGCTCCAACTCTCCCAGGGGAGCAGATGGTCAATGGCTGCCTGCTTGCAGACCTCAGTTGAGAGTTCTCATGGACGCAGCATCCTATAGAAAGAGAGCTTCTTCCTGATGCAAGGAGTTTTTATCATATCTGTCTCCCCTCCCACTGACTTGGTCAGCCCAGGTCAAATAAGCTTTTCCTGAAAAGTCTAGACATTTCCTTCCTGGAGTTTGTTCTAGTCTAAAGTCCTCCAAGTCTCTGTTCCCTGCTTGGTGGGGGGTGAAGGAGGAAACTTGACCATCACATTGTCTCTGCCACTAAACCTATTAGCATTTGTAAGAAGGAGGGCTGAGGTCCAATTGAACTGACTCCTCCCCCCCTTCCTGCCTGTTCTCTGCCCAGAGGGGGGGAAACCTATTAAAACGCAAAGTGGAGGTTCGGCTCATTGCAAACCTCCCAGGACAAAAAAGCATTTCTTCACACAGACAATGCTTTTTTTTGGGTAAGCCCCCCCCCCCCCCCAATTTAAATTTTCAGATTTTTTGGGAAACTCCAGGGCCTCCCTCAGATTTGTATAACCATCTGTTTTCAATCAGTGTGGTCCCAATTCATGGATTTAGATATCTGCAGATTGGCCCACACTTGGCTACTAGATACATAAGACATGTACGCATATACACGTACACACACCCCTTTACATGTATTTGCAGATGTTTCATATTTTTCAGTTTCATGGGGAAGCGCACAGACCTATGCAAGGCACTGAAGCTACACCTCGTGACTAAGCCAGTTTCGGACTAAGACAGAGGTGGCCAAACTGTGGCTTGGAAGCCAGATGTGGCTCTTTTAGATAGGAAGTGAAGGGAAGACATGCTTTTTCTCTCTTTTTCCCTCCCTCCCTTTCTTTCTTTCTCTCTCTTCCAGTTTGGTGTCGTGGCTAAGTTCGCGGACTCTAATCTGGGAGAACCGGGTTTGATTCCCCACTCCTCCACTTGCAGCTGCTGGGTGACCTTGGGCAAGCCGTAGCTCTGATAAGAGCTGTTCTTGAAAACAGAGCAGTTTCTGTCAAGAGCTCTCTCAGCCCCACCTACCTCACAGGGTGTTTGTGGTGGGGAGGGGAAGGGAAAGGAGTTTGTAAGCCGCTCTGAGACACCTTTGGGTAGTGAAGGGCGGGGTATAAATCCAATCTCCTCCTCCTCC
>NW_015165325.1:76365-82928 GCF_001447785.1 Gekko japonicus
CTCTTTCTTTCCACCTCTTTCCTTCTTTCTTTTCACCTCTCTCTCTCTTTCTCTTAGACAAATAAATATCATTGGATAAATAAATATCATTATCAATACCTGTTTTTACCCCTTTTGTTTTTATTTTTGGCAGTCTCGTTTAATGTTAATAAAAAGCAAATGTGCGTATCTTTAAATAAAGACGTGCGTGTGATATTTGTTCACGTCTCACAGCTCTCAAACATTTTACGTTCATTCTATGTGGCTCTTCGTTTAAGCAAGTTTGGCCATCCCTGTGCTAGGATCTGGGAGGCCCAGCTTCGAATCCCCACTCTGTTGTGAAAGCTTCCAGGGGGACTTGGGCCAGTCCTGCGCTTACACCCTTTGTTGCGTAGGGTTATCGTGAGGGTAAAATGGAGGAGCGGAAAAGCCCCTTTGGGTTCCCCGCTGGGAACAGAGGCGGGGTATAACTGAAGCAGATAAATAATAAAGCACTGGAGGATTTCTCAGAAGAGCCCCCAGTCAGCGTCATTCTGAAATGTCACCAAACGGTTCCCACAAACACTCGTGAAGATGTAAGGCCGAGGAACATTTTTTAGGCAGCAAAATATGGAGCAGAGGTCCATCAGTTGCTATTAGCCACAAGGTATAGATAGGGGCTCTGGGGCAAGTGATGCTCTGTCTTCTTGGTGCTTGGGGGGGGTCAACAGTGGGAGGGCTTCTAGTGTCCTGGCCCCACTGCTGGACCTGCTGAGGGCACCTGGTATTTTTGGCTACTGTGTGATACAGAGTGTTGGACTGGATGGGCCTTTGGCCTGATCCAACATTGGCATCTCTTATGTTCTTATGTTATGTTCTAAAATGAAAACAGAGATTCTCACGGTGCTAAATTCCATACTCCTTATCGCACTTTTACCCTTGCCATGACACAGTCACAAAACGTACAGCCTGCATTCATTTTTAATTTTAAAAAACCACAAGATTTATAAGGAGGCTTGTCAGCAGCCTCCAAAGCAGCCAAATGAAATATTTAAAAACCGCTTTAAAAAAGAAATACAGCACTGGTGAATTATTATAAAATGCCGTATCAGCAGCTGTTGTGAAAGAAACTGGCGCTTGGAAGCTAAAAGGTGACAATTAAAACGTCGTTTTTAAATAAAACTGTTTCTAATTCCTTTAGAATAATCATGTGAAAGAAGAAGAGTTGGTTTTTATACGACACTTTCCTCTACCTTTTAAGGAGACTCAAAGTGGCTGACGATCGCCTTCCCTTCCTCTCCCCACAACAGGCACCTTGTGAGGCAGGTGGGGCTGAGAGAGCTCTGAGAGAACTGTGATTGGCCCAAGGTCACCCAGCAGGCGTCGTGTGGAGGAGGAGTGGGGGAACAAGCCCGGTTCTCCAGATTAGAGTCCGCTGCTCTTAACCACTATGCCACACTGGGAAAAGGCAAATCTCCCTGGGAAGGGTATTTCCAAAAGAAGCCAGAAGTAGCTGTTT
The DNA here is from genome assembly GCF_001447785.1 of Gekko japonicus. Taxonomy (NCBI): domain Eukaryota; kingdom Metazoa; phylum Chordata; class Lepidosauria; order Squamata; family Gekkonidae; genus Gekko; species Gekko japonicus. Next base: position 77,843 of record NW_015165325.1, read on the forward strand.
TGGCGTTATAGAAATTTTATCCTGTCTGCTTTCGCCAGCTAGTCTGGGGACACCATTTTGCATAAGCTGAAATTTCTGAACTGTGATCAAGGGCATGCCCTACCTGGAGTGTATGACAGTAGTCTAATGCAGAGGTTGCCACGGTAAGGATGACAGAGGTGAGGTCCTGCCCTTCCCTCAACCGGCAGATCAGCTGAAGATGAAATTTCACTCCAAGACACGGAGGGAAAGCAGGTAAAGTAGCCAGTTTGCTGCAGTGGTTAAGAGGGCGGACTCTAATCTGGGAGAACCGGGTTTGATTCCCCATGCCTCCACATGCAGCTGCTGGCGTGACCTTGGGTCAGTCACAAGTTCTCACAGAGCTGTTTTCTCAAGAGCAGTTCTCTCAGAGCTCTCTCGGCCCCACCTACCTCACAGGGTGTCTGTTGTAGGGAGAGGAGGGGAAGGAGATTGTAAGGTGCTCTGAGACTCCAAGTGAAGGATGGGGTATAAATCCAATCTCTTCTTCCAAGAAGCTTGGTTCGAAGTGAACCAAGATTGTGACCTTGGTTCGAAGTGAACTGTAATATCCTTGACTTAGGGCGGTTTATTACAATTACCCTTGAAATGCCCCCAACCCAGACAACGCAGAAAGAAGTAAAAAGAGCTTGTGCTTTTCCCTCAGACAAACTCAATTGAATATAAATGGCTATTTCCAGAAGGCGTTACTTTCAAGTTTAAGGATAAAAAAGAAAAGATTGACTCTGTTCTGAAAGCCCAAGAATTTCTAAGGGTTCAGCTGGGAAGACCAGAGGACGGGAAAAAAGAAGAGGATAGCAAGTCTAGTGGCGAGCTGGACTCGGGTTCTTCTGGAGAGGACTCTCTGACAGAGCAAGGGGCAGCTGCCCCAAAAAGTCCTTATAAGCTGCGGAAGAGACGAGGAAAAGAGAAGTAAAGGCTGAAAGACTCTGAATTGTGCCTTTGAGAACTGTGAATGGGGATGACTGGGGGGTGCTGTTCTTAGACAGTTAAGTTTTAAGAGTTAATTAAAAGGAAAAAGTACTTAAATATCTGACTCAGTTTATATTGATCTAAATGAAGTGAAGACTTGATGTAATGAAGCTAGTGAGGATCTCCTCTCTTGGGTTTTTAGACAGTAGTGGGTTTTTATACTTTGTCCCGTATATGTAGTCCCCCTTCCCTTTTTCTGTGATAGTTTTTGTAGTTTGAAAAATAAAAATAAAAAATCCCCTCCGGGGGCTCAAAAAAAAAAATAAAAGAAAAAGAAATGCCCCCAACCCAAACAGCATCAGTACCTTAAGGACTACGTGGGATCCAGGCTTAATCTCTAGGATGCCGCTGGGACCGAATGGCTCAAAGCTGGGATCGGGGTAGGTTCAGGGTGCGCACGGCGGCCACGTTGTCCAGAAGGAAACCGAACTCATCGGGGTTAGCACCCCCAAGAGGCAGGGCCTGCTCCCCTGGTATGATGCCCGGAGCCTTGCAGAGCATCACAGAGTCATTCAGCACCCGGCAACTCTGTAGAGAGGGGGGAAAACAGGCACAAGAAAGTCAGGGAGAGGAGCAGAACGGTTCTTGGTGCTTCACCCCCTTCATATTCTAGAGATCGACTGACCCGTTTCTGATCTATAGTTGCTTCCCCCCCCCATTCACACGGGCATTGCAGAACGCTCTGCACACGTGCTTCACCCCCTTCATATTCTAGAGATCGACTGTCCCGTTTCTGATCTACAGTTGCTTTCCCCCCCATTCACATGGGCATTGCAGAACGCTCTGCACACGCTCCAGACCAGTGTTCCCTCTAAGCTGAGTTAGTGTGAGCTAGCTCACATTTTTTTAGCCTCCGGCTCACATTTTTGCCTTCGCTCAGGAAGGGAGGGCTCCGGAGCACACTAACTGATGCAGTTGCCAGATCGCTCGCTCACAACTTTAATGCCAGTGGCTCACAAAGTAGAATCTTTGCTCACAGGACTCCACAGCTTAGAGGGAACATTGCTCCAGACCAGTGTTCCCTCTAAGCTGAGTTAGTGTGAGCTAGCTCACAGTTTTTTAGCCTCTGGCTCACATTTTTGTCTTCGCTCAGGAAGGATGGCTCACTGATTTTTGTCTCAGCTCAGGAAGGAGGGCTCCAGAGCAAACTAATTTATGCAGCAGCCCAATCGCTCGCTCACAACTTTAATGCCAGTGGTTCACAAAGTAGAATCTTTGCTCACAAGACTCCACAGCTTAGAGAGAACATTGCTCCAGTCACTCTTCTCGTGAGTCAGAGAGCATGGCCAGATCATCCAAGTCGGCTGTGGCAAATGACTCGAACCCACGCGGCAAGTGAAGCATCGGTCTCTGAAACGTCACCGCAGCACTTCTCAGCCCAAAGGGAATGACTGTAAACTCATAAGGGCCCATACGTGTGACGAATACTGACTTGGGTTAGTCCTCAAAACTTAGACGGATCTTCCAGTATCCCTGAGACAGATCAAAAATGCTCATAAGCTTTGCCCTCTGGATCTGATCTAGCAGTGCATCTCCCTGTGGCATGAGACACATCTCGGGCTGGAACGGCAAGATTCAACTACAGGATCTTGGAACCAGATGTTCTACTGCAGGCCAGTGTGGCTTCGCTCTGGAACTATCTTCGTGTCAGGCTGGGTGACGGCATTCAATGGCTGCGGTCACACACACTGAAGAATACACTTGCAATCCACTTTCAGACTGGATTTTTACTGTGTTAACTTTATTTATTTATTTACTTACTTGGACTTTTACCCCGCCCTCCCGCCGAAGCGGCTCAGGGCGGCTTACAACAATTTAAAACGACATACAATATAAAAACCAGCACTTACAGATATAAAATACAATAAATACAGTAAAACTAAATAAATACGGCAGCATCCTATGGTAAAGTGCTAGTGTGACCCAGCCGGTACAGTCAGTTCTTATTTAAACGCTTGGTGAAACAGCTCAGTTTTCACCGCTCTACGGAACTGCTGGAGGTCCCATAGCGCTCTAATTTCATTAGGGAGCTTGTTCCACAGCGTTGGCGCCACCAGGGAGAACGCCCTGGTCCTGGTTACCATCAACCTGGCCTCCCTAGGCCTGGGGGGGCCAGGCAGTGTTGTGATCCAGACCGTAGTGCTCTTGGAGGAATGTACGGGGAAAGGCGGTCCCTCAGGTAGGCAGGCCCCTGACCATTTAGGGCTTTAGAGGTCAAAACCAACACCTTGAAGCGAATCCAGAACGCTATTGGAAGCCAGTGCAATGACTTCAGCACAGGCTGGATGTGCTCCCACCTGGGGAGACCCATCAACAACCTGGCTGCCACATTTTGTACCAGCTGCAGCTTCCGCAGTTGCCCCAAGGGCAGCCCCATGTAGAGAGCATTACAGTAGTCTAACCTCGAGGTGACCATAGCGTGGATCACTGAAGCCAGATCATTGCGCTCAATTCAGCTCGATTGCCTAATCAGCTGAAGGTGGTAAAAGGCTGCCTTGGCAGTGGCCACTACCTGGGCCTCCATTGTCAATGAGGCATCCAGGAGCACACCCAAACTCCTGACCCTTGGTGCTGAACTGGCAAAATCCAGTTGGAAAGGGCACTGAAAGTGGATGGAAAGTGGATTATTTAGTGTGTGTGTGACTGCAGCCGATCTGCGACAATCCATGCAGAAGCTCATAGTCCCATATAGAATGTAACGTCGGTTTTGAGGCCAGGCTTCTCCCACATTTCTGGGCCTCCTTTCTTAATTTTTGATTTGGATACACTTATAACAATAACAGTTACTGTTTTTCTTACACTGTCTTAGAACTGGGATACGCAATCAGAAAAAAAATTCACACGGTGGTTCTCCTGAACCATACCATGTGTTGCGTGGCAGAATCTTCCTTCCTTCCTTCCTTCCTTCCTTCCTTCCTTCCTTCCTTCCTTCCTTCCTTCCTTCCTTCCTTCCTAGTCCTTCCTACGGGTTACGTCTTAAGTTAATAAAGCAATGTTTAGTTTAAGCATAAGTTCTATTAAAACAAAGCAGTGTTTGGATTGAAGAACTAACCAATCAGAGAAGCCTATGTTTTCGGCGGGAACCAATCTCATAGGTTCCAAGCCCTGCAATCTTATTGGATGTTAGCTGTTTGTTCGGTGAAGTTCTAACCCTGTTCAAATCATATATAAATCAGTCTGGTTCTATGCATGTTTGTCTTGTGCTGTTATGAGCTGAATAAAACAAACCAATTGTTTAAGAGCTGCCTCGATCTCAGTCATAATACTAGGTTTTTCTCACACACGGAGAGGCTTTTCTTCCACTCTTGAGTAGCCCTGGGGTAGGGTCACCAGGTCCCCCTGGTGTGCAGGGATCCCCTGGTTTCCAGCGCCCCCCCCGGGTGCCAGCCAGCTAGCCAGTGTGGGGAAATCACCCCCCACAAAACAAGCAAGAAGCTGCAAGTATATGTAATATGCCTGCGTCACCCGGAAGTGAAGTAGGCACGTTGGTGACGCTGGAGGATGACGCTCTGGTTTTTTGGGCAAAACTCTATGGTAGAATTCGCTTCAAACTTAGAACAAAGAAAAAAAAGGGCGACAAACTTAACCCTGAAAACTAGAATCAAAAACCTGAAAATGTAAGTCAAAGTGAGTAGAGGGCCAACAATTAAAACTAAATGTCTAAATAATATGTAAAAACACATGTATTCATTTGTAAAGGATTAAAAAACATATAGGGGCCCAATCACACCTCATGTAAAAATCCCAAACTCGTATATACACAAAGGGCCGATGGACGTGACCTGACGCATTTCGACCTCTTTAGAGGTCAAACACAATGAGGAACAGATTGGCTTACAGCACAATATATAATACAATACAATTATACAACATGGAGACAAAATGGACCACGAAGGAATTGCTGTAAAAAATAAAAAAACATGTGAAATTAAATACACATAATACAATGAATAAATAAACAATGCTTATATTATACTTAAAAAACATATTGACTTACTTCCAGGGTGGAATTACTAGGCATAGAATGAAAGTGTAAACAAGGCCTCCCAAGATGCAGGGCTATTTTTGGGCAGGAACGCACAGGAACGGAGTTCCG
>NW_015165325.1:83070-87649 GCF_001447785.1 Gekko japonicus
ACAACAAACAAGGTAAACAGAATAACAAGCAAAAGGTGGGTGTGGCTGCATGAGCACACTTCTGGTAACATGGGGGTGCGTCCTAATGTGCTAATGAGCTGTGCTAGCAGGGGTGTGGCCTAATATGCTAATAAGTTTCTGGTGTTGGGTGTGGCCTATTATGCTAATGAGTTCCTGCTGGGCTTTTTCTACAAAAAGAGCCCTGCCAAGATCCAATCATATGCCACATGATATTTCACTGACATTAATCTAGAAGCTTCAAACCACAGAGTTTTGCCCCAAAACCAGAGCGTTGCCCCCCCCCGACAACATCGACATGCCTATGACACTTCTGGGTGATGTAGGCACGTCATGTTTACTTTCAGCTCTGTTGTTTCAGCTCCCAGGAAGTTCCCCCATCCCCTGTCCGACAGTCTTAGGGACCTGGCAACAGTGTTCCCTCTAAGCTGAGTGAGTGTGAGCTAGTTCACAGTCTTTTAGCCTCTATCTCACACATTTTTTGTCTTAGCTCAGGAAGGAGGGGTCCAGAGCAAACTAATTTACGCAGCAGCCCATTCGCTCGCTCACAGCTTTAATGCCAGAAGCTCACAAAGTAGAATTTTTGCTCACAAGACTCCACAGCTTAGAGGGAGTATTGCCTGGCAACCCTACCTTGGGGCAGGGTGCTGCTAGCTTTGGCTTCTGACCACCCCACTTCTGTTTTTGGCAACGGTCCATCCTTATTCCTTTCCCCACAGAGAATGATGCACTGTCAATTCCCACTCATTAGATCACGGCCCCCAACATGATGCCTGTGGATGCCGTGCTGCCCAGCAACACCTTCTTCAGTGCCCGCCAAGTGTTTTTGGAAGTGGGTGGGGCCAGGTAGAGCTTTTGCCCAGCAAGGCTTCTGATTGGCTGTGCAGGTTTTTGTTTTTTTTAAATGTTGCTTTGGCAGCAACCGCCAGCACAGCACAAGATCTCCACCGAGTGACTGAAGTTAAGCCGTGACAATCGTTTTGTGGCCAGCTCCGCCTCCTGCAGCAGCCATGTTTGTGGCCACGCCCACCACAACGTGTCAGAATCCCAAAGGTGCCCGCAGGCTCAACAAGATTAGGGGCCCCCGAGTTAGACACTTCACTCTCCGTGGGAAACTCACATTGATTGTTTCGATTCCACCATAGGAAGCTCGAACTCGCGGCTCCTGGACTGTCCGTAAGTGAGTCCCGCTCACGGTGAGACTGGTACTACCGCTGTTAGGGGTGGGGAAGAAAGGGGACAGAAACCAAACCATGAACAGGAGGGTGATGAACGGCAGGGAGAAAAAAATCAGCCACAGAAGAGAAATCTCTGGTTTCGTGCCCACCACGCCAAGTCTGTTTGCCTTCATCTCAGTGTAACAGTAAATCACCGTGTACAATTAAACAATCTTTGTTGGTTTTTACATGCAAAGTTGAAAATTGAATTATTAACAATAACACTACAATATGTGATATAAAGCTTAGCAGTACATACAAAGTAATACAGTACTAGTTACAAACGACGGAGTTCTAGTACACTATCCGTTTGCGTGTCCTTCATCAGGTTTGTCAATTCTGTACTTATTTCTTCATTAGAATGAAGTGCTTCATTAGAATGAAGTGCTGAAAGCCATATTTCAAAATGCTAATTCTTATGCGCTTAGGTTCTGGTGACTGGGGAGCTCCTATAGCAAGCTCTAATGTGACTGGGTCTACAGCATATCATAAGTGGCTGAGGGAAGCCAATATGCTGTAGACCCAGTCACATTAGAGCTTGCTATAGGAGCTCCCCAGTCACCAGAATCTAAGCGCGGTAGCGCACATCAAAAATTGTATAAGAATTAGCATTTTGAAATAAGGCTTGCAGCACTTCATTCTAATTAAGAAATAAGTACAGAATTGACAAACCTGATGAAGGACACGCAAACGGATAGTGTACTAGAACTCCGTCGTTTGTCTGTAACTAGTACTGTATTACTTTGTATGTACTGCTAAGCTTTATATCACATATTGTAGTGTTATTGTTAGTAATTCAATTTTCAACTTTGCATATAAAAACCAACAAAGATTGTTTATTTGTACATAGTGATTTACTATTTCACTGGCTATTACACACCGTGGTCCTGTTTGTTGTAATTCATCTCAGTGTGGCAACTACCAGGTGCATTCCCACGACAGACAAGTCCACGGGACACGGCTGCTAATGGAAGATAAAAGTGGCCCTTTGCAAAGGAGAGGCAGGAGGTACAAACGGGGTACTTCTGACATTTCATAGCTCTAGTTTCCAAGTGTTTGTGCCTGACGTTGGCATCACAGGCTTCCAGGTGGAGTGGAAACATCCTAAACATTCTGATATTCTCACGATGCAGTCCTGTGCATATGCTTGAGCACATAATACACAAAACGTATATAGATACGTCCTGATATATTCTCTTCCCCATCTGCTTCCATGCTCTTTAACTTGCAACATGTTGTACGGGACTAGCTACTAATTATTTCTAATTATAGTACATTCGTCTGTGGAACAGAGGGAGGCATATAGATATATATTTAAATATATTTACAAAGTGAACACAACAACAAAATCTAAGCTGTCAAAAGCAGAAGGATCACGGATGGCCAAGAGTTAGAAACGAGTTTGTTGGCTCACTTCAAATGTTTATAGATCTGTTTTTGTCCCGAGTCTCTTCAAGTAAAAACAAGATGGGTAAAAACAATATTAAAAAGACATAAAGACAACTAGATAAAGGAATCAATATTGAAACTATGGTTGCCAGGTCCGCCCTGGTCATTGGCAGGGGTGGTGGATAGGGTTGCCAGATCCACGTTAAGAACCTCCTGGAGAATTGGGGGTGGAGCCTGGAGGGAACAGGGACTTCAGTGGGGCACAATGCCACAGAGTCCATCCTCCAAAGCAGCCATTTTCTCCAGGGGAACTGATCTCTGTAGTTTGGAGATGAGCCGGAATTCTGAGGGATCCCCAGGTCCCACCTGGAGGCTGGCATCCCTGAGCCTCAGTGGGCTACAATGCCACAGAGTTCCCCCTTCCAAAGCAGCCATTTTCTCCAGGGGAACTGATCTCTGTTGTCTGGAGATGAGCTGTAATTCTGTGGGACCTCCAGGTCCCACCTGGAGGCTGGCATCCCTGAGCCTCACTGGGCTACAATGCCACAGAGTCCACAATCCAGAGCAGCCATTTTCTCCAGGGGAACTGATCTCTGTGGTCTGGAGATGAGCTGCAATGCAATTCAGGGAGATCCCCAGGTCCCACTTGGAGGCTGGCATCCCTGAGCCTCAGTGGGCTACAGTGCCACAGAGTCCACCCTCCAAAGCAGCCATTTTCTCCAGGGGAGCTGATCTCTGTAGTTTGGAAACGAGCTGTAATTCCAGGGGATCCAAAGGTCCCACCTGGAGGCTGGCGTCCCTAACTGAAACAACAGATATACGAGACATGAAACCATACTAAAAACCAATCTAAAAGCACCTTGGATCATTGGGTTCTCCTACCAGCTTCTCTACTGGTGACAGAAGAAGGAACGGCCCCTTTGACCACCACAAATCTCACGCTGGGCATCGTGGGAAGCATGTGGACAAGAGCCACAGGATTAGGGCTGGAGCGAGAAGGGGAATTGGGCGAGATCAAGCAGACACAGTGGCAGGATCTAACCCCTCCTGCCCCACTAGCAAGATAAGCCACAGGTCTGCCTTTTTTCCACAGCACGTTAGGACAGAGGGCATATTTTAATCTCCATTTAGGGCCAGAAGTGTGGAAGGAGCTTCAGGATCTTTGTCAGTAAACAGCAGGATTGGGGAGAGAAGGAGAGGAGCCACCATGACCCTTAAAAAGAGAGCACTGTTCCTTCAGTTCCCCTCCACACCCCAGTGCCCAGACCCACAGTTCGTCCAGTGGGAATGACAGATGCACCGAAGCGTTAACAGGGTTACCTTGGCAACAATGGGGCCATCAGGGGCTCGGGTCTTACTTGGCAATGCTCCAGGCGGGTTCAATCGCCGTGATGACCGGGTCGGGGCTGTAGCGGAAGAAGACGGTGCCGTTGGCGCGGATGTTCGCGCGGTCGATGCGAAGGCTGATGTTGGCGGGCCCTGGGCCCGGCACCGAGAGGGGAGACAGGCAGACGGTTTCCCCTGCGCTGCGTCTTGGGGAGAGCGGGGACGGGGAAGGAAAGGAGAGTTAGAATTGCTGTCTTTTAAAAGAACGGCACATCATTTCGCCCTCCCTGCCAAAGGCCTCTCTTCCCACACCTTCACAGGAGCCCGGGAAGGTGTTTTTAGGCCTGCCAAGTGTTTTTAAGAAGACTGATTGGCTGTGTACATTTTTAAAAGATTCTGACATGGCACGGTGAGAGCAGCAACAAAATGGTTGCCAAAGGAGGTGAAACCAGCTAAGAAGAGGAGGAGGAGGAGGAAGAAGAGGAAGAAGAAGAAGAGGAGGAGAGGAGGAAGAAGAAGAGGAGGAAAAAGAAGAGGAAGAGGAAGGAGAGGAGGAAAAATAAGAGGAAGAGGAGGAAGAAGAGGAGGAAGAAGAAGAAGAGGAGGAGGAGGAGGAGGAGGAGGAAGAG